>NC_056731.1:453620396-453750396 GCF_019279795.1 Protopterus annectens | reverse complement strand
TTGCCTGAGGACATGAGAATGTGGTTAGCTTATATACAATGCAATACTGCAGATGAGTTGGGGAAGACAGGAGACCTATACCTAGCAAGCAGGGCATCACTGCACAGAAAAGGGACATCCAGTGCTGCTCATTGGTCTAAGGGAACCCATGCTGGGCAACCCAGACTGCCCCAACAAAGTCTGCCAGTAGCAGGGGAAACCACTAGTCCAGGTACACGTCCAGGACCAAGGGCTGACTGTTGTAAATGCAACCAGTGGGGCCATGTAGCATATATATCTCCAAGGAGGCAAGGTGGGGAACAAAAGGTGGGACAGCCAGTAAAAGGGAATGAAAAAATGCCAGCAGTAAGTTGTCTTGAGACAACAAGGGTATCAAACTACCACAAGAGGTTATATCCTATCTCAGTGGATGGGCAAGAGGCCACTGCTAAGAGAGACACAGTATCTGACCAAACCATTGTGAAGCCTGCAATGGTTACAGAGGTGCACTACTTGCTTGGACAGTCTACTCCAGTCGGAGCTTTACGAGGGACCAATTCCAAATACCTTTGACTAGGCTTCAATTTGACTGGGAGGGGTGGAAAAGGAAGTCAGTAAGTAGGTGTATTTGAGGATATCCCGCAGATGTCCTGATAGGGAATGATTGTGATAATGCAGTACCATGTGTGCATGCAGTTAAACACAGTCAGTCTTGAAGACAAGCATGTGGGTCTGGTAGCCTGGGGGAGACCTAGACAGACCACACACTTGCAGCCAGGACTAGTGAGGTAGTTACATCCGGGAGGGAGCTACCCTGTAGCAGTGAGAATAAAGGTGAGCCACAGCTGCTTGTGGGTACTGATGTTCCCCTGAACAGAGTGACTGCAAGGGCAGAGGTGAGTAGTAGTAGTACCCACACTGACAGTGAGGCACCGCTGTCAGAGCATACCAGACTTCCTGCAGAAGGGGAGCTGGGAAGGGTTTCAAAGAGAGAGAGTTGAGACAGGCTCAGCTCTCAGATCCTACATTACAAAGCCTGAGGGACGTAGCTAGTGAGGCACCCGATTCCCAAGGGAAGGGGAATCTGTACACTGGGATAAAAGGTTACTGTATACAGAGTGGACCCCTGATGGAGGGCTAGAGGGTGAGAGAATAGAGCAGTTGGTATTGCCCAGAGCCTACTCTCTGGCACTTCTAGCTATAGCCCATGATATTCCCTTTGCAGGTCATATGGGCATAAAACATACAAAGAGATGTATTATGCAGAACTTTTACTGGCCTGGGATTTCCAGAGATGAAACGGGGTACTCCAGGACCTGTGAGCAGTACCAAAAGGTAGGCAAGGCAGGGGATAAGGTGAAAACTCCTTTGATGCATTTGCCTGTGATTGAGGAGCCATTTCAAAGGGTAGCTTTGGATATTGTGGGGGTTTTGAGTACCCCAAGTTCCACAGGCAAAAATTATATCCTAGTGGTAGTAGATTACACTACCAGATAACCTGAGGTGGTGGCTCTGTCCTCCATTGAGGCAAAAAAGGTGGCAAATGCTTTGTTAGAAATTTTCATCAGGGTAAATTTCCCAAAAGAAATACTGACTGACAGTGGTGCCAATTTCATGTTAGACATGCTGGCTTGTCTGTGGAAACACTGTTCGGTGAAGCACCTAAAGACCACCCCCTACCATCCC
Source organism: Protopterus annectens (assembly GCF_019279795.1). Taxonomy (NCBI): domain Eukaryota; kingdom Metazoa; phylum Chordata; order Ceratodontiformes; family Protopteridae; genus Protopterus; species Protopterus annectens. The sequence goes on along the minus strand of NC_056731.1, from coordinate 453,748,731 downwards.
CAGACTAATGGTCTTGTTGAGAGTTTAAACTCGATGCTACAGGCATTTGCAAACTAATTCAAAAGGGAGTGGAACAAATATTTGCCCCATATGTTGTTTGCTTACAGAGAGGTTCCCCAGGAATCCACAGGTTTTTCACCCTTTGAGTTGCTGTATGGGCATAGGGTGAGGGGACCTCTAGATATGATTCAAGATGAGTGGGAGGGTGAGTGTGAATCTCACAAGGAGTCTGTTGTGGCACATGTCCTAAACCTCAAGACAAGGTTCAGAGAACTCATGGGGTTGGCTCAGGAAAACCTTGCAGAAGCCCAACAGCAGAAAAAGGTCTGGTATGACAGGAATGCTCGAGCTAGAGAGTATGCTGTAGGGCAGCAGGTAATGGTCCACATTCCTGTCAGACACAAGCTGCAGGCAGGTTGGGAATGACCCTACAAGGTGGAAAGGAAGGCCAGTGATGTTAACTACAAGGTAGAACTACTAGGCAGGAGGCAAGGGCACAAACTGTACCATGTTAACAGGATGAAACCTTATCATGGCAGGGAGGCCCTTGTGCTGAGTATTTGCAGTGGATGGCTGAAGGAGTCTAAGGGGAATCTGGTGATTGATCTCCTCAGTCAGCCTCAGACTGACACCTCAGTGGAAAGGGTAGCAATGTCCCAGCAACTATCCTCTACCCAGGTTTGAGAAATCCGAGCAGTGTTACAGGAGTTTGGGGCATGTTCACTGGGAAACCAGGGTGCCCCACATGGTGTAGCACTATGTGGATACAGGACCCCAAAGGCCTATTAACCAGGCCCCTGTTAGGGTGCCTGACAGTCAAACAGACTTCGAGGGAGGAGATACAGGAAATGTTGGAACTAGTGATAATTAAGGAGTCCAGGAGTCCCTGGGCCTCCCCAGTAGTGCTGGTGCCAAAGGATGGCAGCACCAGGTTCTGTGTGGACTACAGGAAATTAAATAGTCACGCGGAGTCAGATGTTTACCAAATGCCTTGGAGAGATGAAGCCCTAGACCAGCTGGGTGGGGCTAAGTATCTGACCACTACTGATCTTACCAAGGGTAACTGGCAGGTGCCCTTGACTCCCAGTGCTAGAGACAGGTCAGCCTTTGTGACTCCTTTTGGCTTCTATGAGTCCATGAAGATGCACTTTGGGATGGAAAATGCCCCAACAACTTTCCAAAGGCTAGCAGATTGTATCCTAGCAGGAGCAGGAGATTTTGCCCTTGCTTACCTAGATGACAATGCCATCTACAGCCATTCCAGGCAAGAGCACCTTCAGCATGTCAGGGAGGTGTTAGTCAGACTACAGAGGGCAGGGTTGACGATTAAGCCCAGCAAATGTCAGGTGGGTATGGCAGAGGTCTCCTACCTGGGACATAGAGTGGGGACTTGTAAGATTAGGCCAGAACCTGCCAACATGGAAGCCATTCAGGCATGGCCTGCCCCTGTTACCAAAATGCAGGTGAGGGCATTATTTGGGACAGAGGGGTACTACAGAGAGTTTGTCCTCAGTTATAGTACCACAGCTGCTCCCCTCACAGATGTGACAAGGAAAAACAAGCCAGATAAGGTAGTGTGGACTCCAACATATGAGCAGGCATTCCAGAAGCTTAAAGGAGCTTTGGGAGGACCCCTGTGTTAACCAGTTCAGATTACAGCAAAGAATTTGTTGTGCAGGTGAATGCTTCAAACCATGGGGTGAGAGTTGTACTTAGCCAGGTTTCCTCAGAGGGAGAAGATCACCCAGTGGTATATCTCAGTCGTAGGCTCCAACCCAGGGAGGAATGCTATGCAGCTGTAGAAAAGGAATGCCTAGCCATAGTGTGGGCACTGCAGAAACTTCAGCCTTATCTCTATGGAAGGAAATTCACTGTAGTTACAGACCACAATTCCTCGACATGGCTAAATCGAGCCAGCTAGCAAAATGCCGAGTTACCAAGTGGAGCCTAGGGTTACAAACATATGCTATGACACTGCAGCACCACAGTGGGGTTAGCAATGCCAACACAGATGGGCTCTCAAGAGAGGAAATGGAGTAAGGTATTCCCAGATAGGCTCAACTCTCTCAAGCAACGTTTCTCAAGGGTCACTTGAAAAACTAGCTTGAGTTTTCGGGGGGGAGGGGGGGGTGATATAGGGAAATATTGCCAGACCAGCTATCTGTAATTTTGTAAATAATTTTATGTTATTTGTGAATATTGATATGATTTATATAGAACTGTATGTTATTTACTGAGCTAAAATGTATCCACAGTGTACCCTGCTGGAACATAGAAGATTAACCTGCAAAATGTAAGAACAGTTGTGGTTAAGTTACTTTATAGCTGGTCCATAAACAAAAGAGGTTATCTCTCAGTTTCAGTTCAGTAGCAGATACAATGTCTAGAGCTAGAAGTTTTTGCATTATCTTGAAAGAGAAATTATTACTAGGTTTCAAATGTAAAAGCATTTTACTGTTTTACGACTTCCAAGATCTGCAAAAATCTGAAAGATATGTATTTTTAACACAGAGATGTTAAATTCTGTTAGTTTCTGTTTTAGCCTGGGTACTGAAGTCAGGTGAAAAAAGTGACGTCATCCAAGCTATCCCACCAGTAAAATGTGATATTAATTTAAGAACTCTCTCAGAGAGAGACTGTGTATTCTGTATTTTGTCTTGGACCTAGCAAGAACATCCTCTCATCATCATCATCTATACTTGCCTTGCTGTAAGTAAGATTTGTGGCATAGTATCTCTTTTAGATATAGATAGGAATATAGTAAAGAATAGTTTTGATGTTTTCTGTATTTATTTAAGACTATCCTGCAATATTGTTTTAAAATATTTCCTGTGATTTTGAACTCTGAAGTTACTGTGTTGATTGACTGAGTACTGTTTGTTCTTTTATTATTTATTATTAAATATATTGAAACCTATTTTTGTGGCTGATATTTGTAAGAAATATTTAAACTCTTAAAGTACTTGTATATGTATTTGGTGACACTGTACAGGCCACTCCTAAATAGCCTTGCAAGTCTTGGTCAGACTACCATTTGGATAATAGTAACATTACACAGTGGGATTGGACACCCTTTGTAAGGGCCTTATAGTAGCTGATAAAGAGTTGGCTGGTGGCAGCTGGAACTACCTTATAGTCTGGACAAAAGTGTGCACAGCTAGTAACCCTATGCCAGCCTTCCACAGGTGTAAGTGTGTGTGTGTGTGTGTGTGTGTGTGTGTGTGTGTGTGTGTGCGCGCGCGCATGTATGTGCACGTGTGTGTGCGCGCGCATGTGTGTGCACGTGTGTGTGTGCGTGCTTGTATATAAAGCAAATCTCAAAGTGTGTGTGTGTGTGTGTGTGTGTGTGTGTGTGTGTGTGTGTGTGTGTGTGTGTGTGTGTGTGTGTCAGCTATATGGGCAGGGACACGAAGCATTGGTTGGACAGAGAGGGTGCTGGAGGTCTTGGCTTGGCCCCTCAGCTGAGATCTTAACAGTATAGCTGTGCCAGTGGGGAGTCTTACTGGGGATCTGGAGAAAGATGGAAAAACCAGCCCCAGACTGACTGTGATCTCTGTGTGCTCTTAAGGGAAATTGCACTTTACTGTTTTTGTACTTGTCATCTTCCCAGCATATACGTCCTCTAGCTGTTGCCAGTGGTGAGGATTGAGGGTTCTTGATTACTGGGCCAGTGCAGGGGCGTCACAGTTACCACACTTAAGATGCTTTTAATTTCAAGAGCAAGAAGGCTCACAACTTGAGCAGTTTCTTGTACTTTCAAGTGGCATCAGCTACAATAATGCTAATGGACAATTTTTACTCTCAACTGCAACAAGGTATTGTTAGACATAATGGCTCTAAGGAACAAGAATCGGACTACACTAAGAGAAGGAGAAGGACATGATGCATGTTATGCTGATACTGTCTTTCCTACATCATGTCCCTCCAATAACTTTTACGATGCAAGATTCACTGATGATACTTTTGCTACTTCTGCTGCCAATATTTCTGGAGTTGACCTCCCAGATACAGCTTTCCATCTGCTTTTGATTGGATTAAATGTATGCCCACTAACTTGCCTCTTTTGCATCAAGTACAAACTGTCTGTCCTAAATTAATTTGTAAACTACTGCTGGTTTGTTTGTAAAAAGTCCATGAAGACAGAACATTATACTGGTGATTGGTCTACGCAAAAATATTCGTACATTTATGACAGATGCACTCAGATGGCACAAGGGAATAAAATCCTGAGTCAAGACTACAGTCCATATGATCCAAAACTGATTAGTGTCTTGGGGACATGAAAGAAGAACAGACGTGTTCCTGTGCTGAGGGAGAGTCAATGCTGAGTGTCACTTCACCAACCCTGGTGGAGGACAGGCCTATGAAGCACTGACGCTAGACTTAGGGGGCAGAAGAGCTGATTAGGCATGTTCACCCTATTGTCAGGGGAGGACAGCCTCAACATGACCCACTCCTAGCCTGTCCCTGTCTATTAATAATATCAGCAAAGAAGGCAGGAAGTTAGCTCATCAGAAAAGTCCCTCATCAGATGGATGAAGGTTCATCTGCCAAGCTTGTCTCACTTGTCCAGCAATGGCTCTAGCCTGTATAAGGAGATGGGGCTTCCTAGGAGCAAGACCTCTCCCAGAAGAAGGACTCTCCTCCTTGTGCTGGAGTACAGTGGACCTGCTGGTGTTAACTTGAAGGCAGAGGCACTGGGGCAGCAGGGGAAGCTTAACAGTAAGGTTTTGAGGAAGGAAAAAATATATGTATGACAGATGCTCTTAATTTCATGAAAGAGCACCACAGCAGGTGGATCTGAAATGAATTATGTGCAAGATGTGGGAGAATTAAAGATATGAACTGCTGATGATCCATATCTTCTAGTCAATATATTTAGGAAGCAATAACTTCGAAAAGGACTGCACATATACAAGCGATGAGGTAGTGATCACAAAAAAGAGAAAAGGACTTGGTAGCAATCTTATCTAAAAATCTACAGGTAAGCAAGTAGTGTGATAAAGCTGCAAAGGCAGGTATCCATAGCACTGATATGCAAAGTGAGAGGCATAGTCATCAGTAGCACTTTAAAACCACTTGTCCTGGTGAGTAGCAAGCTCATCAAAGTAGACTGGACCTCCCTATTTTAGGCAACAGTCTGCAGCTCAACCTTTCCGATGCCAGGACATTCACAGGCAAGATGAAAGATGCAGTCACTCTGATGTGTCCTAAATCTGCCCAGGGCTTCTTCCCAGTGGGCTATGTCTTGTACTTCTCCCATGAGAGGTACCGTGGGCATTTTCAAAAAGTGCCCAAATCACCTCAAATGATTCTTCACAATATTAAAAAGTACAGGCTGTACTCATAGTCCCTCCAGACTGCCACCCTCTCACTCTATCATGGACAGTGACACTGGCTGACCTGGGAAGGAACTTGATTTCTGCTGACTGCATCCATGATCTCAATATTTCAGCCACTACTCACAGCTCATGAACCTAGGTGAGAGCAGGGACATAAACTTAACTGTAAACTGACACCTTAATCCTATGACACACCTCATGTTCCAATTGCAGTCCAGTACAAAGCTTGCAGTACTGCTACCACTATTCCAATCACCTGATATTTGTGAACATTAGGTCAATATGCTTAAACTCCTCCACCTATTGTAGACGCTTCCCTTTCAAATGAAGTGAGCCATTCTATCTTTTCTGTGCAATAACCATGACCTCTGATGCTGGTTTTCACCTTGGTCACTTTCAACTCTGCAGTGACTCTTGTTAGTGCACACTGGAGATCACAGTGATGTGAGGTTTACATAATATCAACTAAAATCAGAAGAGATGCACATCTCACATCCCCAAACAGAATCTGAACCAGATCTGGACTGCACCTTGATATCCTGTCCATGAAACTTACAAACAAAAAGACATACGACTGAAGCAAGGATGTGTCCTATCGTCACCCTGAACATATCTAACGTAATTATAAGAATCAAACCAAAAATAAAAAGAACAAAACCAAGTAAATCCACAGATGAGTAGTGAAGCTAGGAACCCCAGAGGACACAATCCAATAATCCAAACAACTTTTTAATGATTTAGCACTTTCGTTAAGGTGAAAGACTTCATCAGAATGACCATCTTTGTTAAAACACATCTTTAAATAACCTACGCCACGTTCACATTGGTTACAAATAAAACATCACTTCCTGCATTAAGCAATCAGTGAAACATCTTTAAAATACTTAATACACTACTAATAAAAATGCTTATACATCACATAAACAGCATTGATTTCAGCTTAAATGCTGAACTTATAGAGACCCTGTCATTAAGTCCAGGGGCTTGACAGGCGTTAGTTCTAATCTGCCACTTAAGCTCCATAAACTCTAAAAATTCATCCAAGGGACCCCCCGCCCCCCGTGGACCCAAATCAACTTTGTCAACAATAAAAAATTTAAAAGCATGCAGTGGAAAAAGGCTAATGTGCCTGTACAGTGCGTTATTCTCATTCTTATGCTTGATATCATATGTGTGCTGGTAGAATCTTTGTCTCAGTGCCCTAATCATTTTTCCTACATAATAGGCGTCGCAGGAATCACACAATGCGACATAAACAACTTCTTTGGAGTAACAATAACATTTCCTACATGAGGTAATATATCCATAGTTTCTGATTTTAATTTTGTTTGTATCCATTATAAAAGGGCACTGTGGGCACCTACCACATTTGAAGCTACCAAACTGGTCTGATTTGGTATTACAACTTTTCAACAACCCTTTATGGGTTATAGAGTCTCTATAAGTTCAGTACTTAAGCTGAAATCAATGCTGTTTAGGTGATGTATAAGCATTTTTTATTAGTAGTGTATTAAGTATTTTAAAGATTTTTCACTGATTTACTTAATGCAGGAAGTGATGTTTTATTTGTAACCAATGTGAGCTTGGGGTGGGTTATTTAAAGATGTGTGTTAACAAAGATGGTCATTCTCATGAAGTCTTTCACCTTGACGAAAGCGCTAAATCATTAAAAAGTGTTTGGATTACTGGACTGTGTCCTCTGTGGTTCCTAGCTTCACTACTCATCTGTGGATTTACTTGTAATTATGAGAATGCAGACAGAGCACTATCTCCTCATATAGACAAACCAAATGACATGCAGCCAGTACTGTGGAACTCTTCACTGCTGCAGTCCTTCCCACAAGGCACATGAAGACAGCAATGATAAACTCCCATGACCCCCCCCCCCAATCCAATATGTGAGCATGAACGAATACACAATTACAATGTCTAGTGCCTTCAGCATCTCTAGAAGGATTGACCTCATCCACTCCTGTACTTCTGCCACACCAGAACTGTTAAATTTTGGTAGATGAGATAATTTCAGACAGCAATCTAATTTCATCATCTGCTTCAGGCACTGCTCCTCAAAGGGTATCCATCTGATGTTCCAGGATTTCTTACTGGGAGTCATGGAACAGTAAGACTGAATGAACAAAAATGCAGACATACATATTTAGCAAGTATGAGATTTTCATGTCTCAGAATATTCCATTTTTTGTGAGGTATAGTCCTCAGAATTGGTGTACATAAGTCTGGGGAATGCAGACAGCTTGTTGCTGCAAAAAAAAATCTATAGAACAGCGATGTTCTACAGTCACTGTTCTCCTGTATTTTGTAGTTTTCTTGTAATTCTAGGCCTTGAACTTGTGAGTCATGCATTCTAATGGGAAGTCCTCCTCATAGAAAGATATTTCCACCCACATTCAGGAGTTCCTCAGAGTGTTTCTTCTACATCTTACTGTCCTGAGCTGAGAACAGCTTGCCAATATACAATCTCCTCCTCTTCTCTCCAAGTCACCAGTTGACTTCCAGCACCTCTTAAATCCTCCCACACCAGGGCCTTCACTTTGGTGACTATCACAGCTGCTGTCTTCCTGGCGACTTGGTGATTGTCAGCCAAATCCAAAGATCCCTCCTCATGGTAGTACTGAATGGGAGGACTTTAACCTGAAATCTTCCCTTGTGAGTCATAGGGTTACCACCATGACAAGCGCTGACTACCTTTCGAAAACAGCTCCTTGCTGATGCCTCAGCTATTCAATTCTTCAACCAGGTCTTTTTTGGCTCCACATCCCCAACCTCCCTGACTATATAGGACTGGAGGTGGCAGCTGACCACATCCTACACAGAAGCATCAGACAGGCATATGCAGAACAACATATCCTCTGGGCTTTCTGCATCTGTCCAGCCACCACCCAACCAATCTGACCAAACTTGTATTGGATAGACCAGCCTCAAATTCCCCTCCCAAGTCTATCGTCCATTGCTCTCCTTAGAATATAGTTTATCAGCTAAGCTTTTATTGGTTTGTAGACTGATTGCCTAGTACTTACCTTTGAACCTAAGCTGACTATTCAACACCTTTCCTGACTCAAATGTTTATATCCAGGATGTATTACAAAGTCGATCAGAGACCTCTGTATTCAGGTTCATATATGAAGTATAATTGTAAGCATATTTCTGTTCATAAATGCTATTCAAATACAAAGTAATACACAGCACATCTGCCAGCTCAAAGCTCAAGTACTCCGACAATCAATCCTCTCTTGGAAATCTCAAGTGTTACTTTGCCTGCAGACTAGAGAAGCAAATGACAATAGTGTACTTCTCACATAGTCAGAATACAAACTCCCTATCTATATAACACCTACAGCAAAAAAAAAAATGCAGCCTCCTGACTCTGGTCCCTAAAAGGTAACATTCTATGTACTTCAATCTACAAACTGCTGCAGCACCTTAATGTCTATGCTACAGTAGCCTCTAATCTGCATGTTGTCAAAAACAACTATCCACACTGATCACCCCAAGCACCTGACACATCCTAAGCAAAACCCAAAACTAACACACATGATGGGCCTTAGATGACCTGTGTTTGATTAGCAACAGAGGAGCTGGGGGCTTAGGGGAAAGGATAAAATTGAGCAGCTGACTGACTCATCCATCCTGAGGGGAAGGAGGCAGCTTAAGCTCACTGCAGCAAAGCAGCATTATAAGCCTGCCAAGCTCTGTGCTGCATGAGTAGCATAGAAACAAACAATACAAATTAAAAACTGGTACAAAACAATAAAATGAAGGTCACACTAGAAAGACTGAATTGAAAAACTTTAATTTGTGAGCACTTTCATTCATCCAATTCCAATGAACTTCTTCAGACAAATTAAAAAACATTCCACCCCTCCTTTTATGGTAATTTCAAATCACATGATTAACTTACTACAAAATTTGAATACATATCAATTTATAAATTATTTTACATCTAAAATAGTGTTGTTATTACTACTACTAAAAACCAACCTCAAAATAATACACTATTATAAAATATTTATATTTTTAAAACCTAAGTTAAATAATGGAAAGTCATTAACGCATCAAATTTCTAAGTTTTAGTAAGCAGGCAATAGAACATTGATCATTTAAGTCTGGGAAACAATGGCCATTTAACATCAACTGTCACCATAATTCTTGCCTCTCAAGTAATAAATTTATTGGGCCCCCTCTGGGACCTCCCACTACTTGTTCAATAACCCTTAATTTAAAATAATGCCCTTGGTTGTCTTGCATGTCTTGCCAGGGCGTTATTATCTTTCCCTTTGTTTATGCTATAAATATGTTCATAGATCCGTTCCCTTATTTTATGGTCGGTCTTGCCAACATAAAACCCAAAACACAACTGAATTTCACTAAATAGGCCACACTCTGAGTTACAGTCAAATCTATTTAGAGTTGTAAACCCTGCATTCCCAACAATATAGTCGCTGCCTATAACTATGCGTTTACAATGGAGACATGCCTCACATCTAACCATCCCAGCATTCCTACTAGTAGCCTTTTACTCCCTTTCTAGTATGCTTTTTTTTTAAGTTGAGTCCTTTCTTACAAACAATTCTAGAAAAGGTCCCTACTTTATTTCTACAGTTCACGTCTTCCATCAAAATACACCAATTTTTCATCAAAATGTCCCTTATAATCTCTGTGTAAAGGGTATAGGTAGTTATTAAACTAACTTCATATTTGTTATTATCATCTCTTCTATTCTCTTGCATACTACTACCCTCTAGTGGTGTTGTACTCTGATTAGGGCACCTCAATATAGGGGCAAAATAACCTTCCCTTCTTTTCATCTGTACTTCATCTATTATTCCTTGTACAATAATCATGGTAGCCCCTTCTCAAAAACATTTCTTTCAAATTAGCACACTCCAATAAGAAGTCGGTCCCGAAAGTGGTCATTCTTGCTGCCCTCACTAACTGGCCTTTAACTATAGATTTCTTCTGATATTGTGGGTGGTTACTGGCAAAGTGCAGAAATGAGTTTGAACAAGTTTTCTTTCTAAAGATTTTTGCAATATAACTTGAATTATTTCTATCCTTTGAAAGTTTTGCATCCAAATAAGCAATACTTTCTTTGTCGAAGTTAAAGGCAAATTCTGAATAGGATGTACTTCCATTCATTTCCATGTATTTTCAAATATGAAGAAATTATTTTTCAAAATAATATCCAATAGCTCTTCTATTAGTTTTAGTTCGCGTACTGGTGCCCCTCTTTCTAATAGAAAGTCGACCACCCATTCAATACCTTGTTCTTGTGGGATAACTGTACACAGGTCTTTTATGTCAACAGTTAGGAAGTTATATTCACTGTTAAACTGCTGAAGGTCAATATCCTTTAAAAAGGCCCAGGAATCCTTACATAGTTGTCTTTCTTTCATTACATATTTCTTCAAAATGTTGTCCACTACCTTAGCACAAGCATAAGTAATGGAATTCCTCCCATCTATAATTGGACATAATGGGGGATTGTGTGGGTTTTTATGGATTTTTGGGATGTCAAACATGATTGGTGCAACAGGCGCTGCTATAATTAAATAATTAAAATACATACTACTTACAAAGAAAGGGAGTAGCTATGGGGTCCCCATGTGGAGCCACCTTCACTAACCTGATGATGGCCTTTTGAGAGAATCATTATATATTTAGTAAAAATCACTTAATGGAAAAAGCAATTTACTACACATTTTTCTTGGATAATATTTTTATGATCATTAAAGGTGAAATGGAGATAGCAACTGAAATAGTGAATGAAATTAATGGAAGTACATCCTTTTTAGAATTTACCTTTAACTTTGACAAAGAGAGTATCGCTTACTTGGGCGTAGAACTAGAAATAATTCAAGTTATATTGCAAAAATCTTTAGAAAGAAAACTTATTCAAACTCATTTCTGCACTTTACCAGTAGCCATCCACAATATTAGAAGAAATCTGTAGTTAAAGACCAGTTAGTGAGAGCAGCAAGAATGCCTACTTTGGGGCAGATTTCTTATTGGAGTGTGCTAATTTGAAACAAACAAGCTCACTACAAAAAACTTTTAAAGATTTATATTACACTAATTAGTTTCAATTAATGCTGCTCATTGTGGTCACATGATTTTATCTTGTTTATTTAAGAAGGATATGTTTTTGTTGCACAGTCTGATGAAGTCGCACTTATGGACGAAAGCGCTTAATGGAAATTTGTATTGTGTTTTTATTTATATTTTTATTAAATAGTGTGCTCTTGCTGGTATTGTGGTTTCCTGATTTCTGATCCTGCATTTGGTGATGTTATTTTGGTTTTAAAATTCAGAAGCAACGATGATGGGAAACCACAATATACCACATGTAGCAAATAAAAGACAAGCATAATACTGCAGGAGATTCATTGCAACTAGTGGTTACCTCTCTTTTTTGTATCTTTTTTAAGCTGTAAACTGACACAAAGATCCCTCTTATCTGTAAGTCGCAATCTTTCAAGAAGTTCCTCTACTTCACAGGCACTGTTGGGGCACACAACTGAGAAGGTGTCTCCAGGCTGGTATGATATAGAAGTTTCCTTAAACAAGAAAAAAAAAATGAAAAAGAAAACGTAAAACACAGATAAGACTAGAACAACATAAATTATATCAGATGAACAGCTACAGAAACAGCAAAACACTTTCAAGATATACTGCACAAAGAAAATACATTCATGTATGAAAAATAAAAACGAGGAAAACAGAGGAAGTGTAAAGAACACTGTACAACAATCCTACAAAAAATGCTTGAGATTAATAAGAGACAAAAATGTCCAGTCAAGATCATGTAAGCAAATAAAGTAACAGGACTTTAAGAAGCAATAATGCTCTAATCAAGGGCGGCACTACATGGTCCTTGGTGCACAAGGACACATAACATCAAAAGAGCTACATATGACATCATGAAAGCTGTTGAGGAGCCACAATGACACTAAAACATTAGACAGAGAGTTGAAACCCTGTATTATACAACCAATATACAGGCCTCAAAATCCAGAGAAATACATGGTAAATGAGCCAAAATGCATATACATTAAGTAAGCCAATGAAAACAATGCAAAAGCTACTTAAAACTGTTTTAAAAATAATGGCAAGACTTAAAGCAAGAAGAAATTCACAGAGCAGGCAAAAAAGTCCATTAATGTCACCTCATTTCAAGCACACTTACTTAGAACCTTTTACAAGGCAAAGTACCTTAAAACAGTTAAACATTTTATTTACAGAGTGTGTGTGTGTGTGTGTGTGTGTGTGTGTGTGTGTGTGTGTGTGTGTGTGTGTGTGTGTGTGTGTAATTTATTTATATATATATATATATATATATATATATATATATATATATATATATATATAGTTCTACCTGACATGGTCGACAGCTCATATGACTGAAAGCTCACATGGTCGACAGTTCATTTGACCGACATGAATTTTAGGTGGGGGGCTTCGCTCCCCACACCCCCCAATGTGGGGGGCTGTGCCCCCCACACCCCCCCTAACTATATATATCAACTCCAAGGTCGCACAACATTGGGGAGGGGGGGCAAATTCATGAGCCAGATGGCAATCCAGCAATTTATGTAAGGATTTATGCCTAGTTCTGAGAGTCTGTCAATAATACCGGAGTGGGGTACTGTATTGAATGCCTTGGCCAGGTCAAGATAGGCAGTATTCACAGTTTTCCCCCTTCAATAGCCATGGTGACCTTCTCAAAGAAATCTATCAGGTTAAGTAGGCAAGACCTTCTCTTAACAAAAACAAAATGGGATGGGTCCAGTGTCTCTAGGTTGACAATGTCCTTGTTTTTCCATGACAATTTATTTTATATTGCATATTAGACTTGTCAAACTAATGGGTCTATAGTTCCTGGGTCAATTGATGGTCCACTCAAAAAGGACGAGAGTTCTGGCTCTCCATTCATCTGGCATGTAACCTTTTATGAGGCTGTAGTTGAAGACTGCCTCAAGTGTTCCTGCTAGGTCATGTTTTCGGCTATTTCGGAGGCAAATGCGTATATTGTAAAGGGCCTCTGAAGCAGTGTTTTTAGCCTTAGTGAGAGCCTCCAGGGCCTGCTCCCTGTTGACAGCAGGGAGGGGATATGCTAGGAAGCATTTCACATAGGGTAGTGGAGGGAGTGGGTAGTGAGCTAAATTTATCAGCCAGTAGATTTGCTATGCCACCCTGGTCAGTGAAGGTTGTGGAATTTATCACCAGTTCTGCACACTGCTGAGTATTAACTTTAAGGTTCCTGACACAGCTGAAGAAGGACTTGTGATTGTCCTCAACCTGGGAGGCTATTCTCACCTCATAAAGTACAGTTTTGTACCTACCATAAATGTAGATGTTCGAAGATCCACATTGCTGCAGTCCTTACACTTGGGTAGTCCGCTGTCCTCGGTCGGCCCGAATATCAAAGTATAAGGCTGACGTCGGTCAAGGCGCATTTGACTGACATCAGGACGTCAGGGTACAAATGCGCATGACCGACGTCATATCCTCAGTCTTTTCTTGCCCCAGATGTCAGAAGACCCCAAAAATAAAGGTCAAAACCAAAAGACAGCAAACAACCACCCTTGCACTAATTATATGTACAATATATACAATATACACAATATTTACAACCCAACCCACACAACCACCTCTAACTACAGAGGGGAAGGAGGGAGGGTAAATTGGACTGCAGCAATGTGGATCTTCGAACATCTACATTTATGGTAGGTACAAAACTGTACTATGTTCTTCATCTCACATTGCTGCAGTCCTTACACTTGGGTAGAATCCCAAAGCAGAGGTAAGGGAGGATGGCCAAACTATAAAGAAGCAGGAGCTGCCAAAATGCCCTGCAAAACAGCAGTGGCAAAACCAGCCCTGGATTTAGAGTAAAGTGGCAGGTGATAATGCCTAGAGAAAGTATGCACTGAACTCCAAGTAGCTGCCTCCAAAATATCCTTGGTTGCCACTCCCCTCAAAAGGCTGTCGAGTGGCAGTAGCCCTAGTGGAATGAGGCCTAATCCCAGCTGGAATCTCCTTGCCATGATGGGAATAACAGAAAGCAATGCAAAACCCAATCCACTTAGAAATAGTTTGTTTTGACACAGGCTTGCCCTGAGAACTCAAAGCAAAAGAAACAAACAACTGCTGAGACTGCCTGAACCCTTTAGTTCTGTCCAAATAATATCGCAACTGCCTGTGTACATCTAAAGTGTGCAAAATCTTTTCCCCTTTATTTTGGGGATTTGCATAAAAAGTAGGCAAATGAATAGTTTGGTTTAAAGCCACACTAGAAACCACCTTAGGCATAAAGGAAGGATTAGTACGCAAAGATACCCTATCCTTATGGAAAATTAAGAAAGGCTCAACCGCCATAAGGGCCTGTAATTCAGAAACCCTTCTTGCAGAGGTAATGGCCAACAAAAAGGCAGTCTTCCATGATAAATATTTCAACTCAGAAGTAGCTGCAGGCTCAAAAGGTTGTAGAGTGAGTTTCTCCAACACAAAATTGAGATCCCAAGCAGGAGTAGGAGCTCACGTGGGGGTCTTATATTCTTTGCCCCTCTAAGAAATTGCTTGAACAAAGGATGAGAAAACAATGGAGGGTCACATTCATAGTGAGCTGAAATTGCTGCAGCATGAACCTTAATAGAAGAGAAGGACAAACCTTTGTCCAGTAACTCAGTAAGATATTGAAGAGCCATACTTAAATTAGGCTCAGAAACATCAAAATCCTTTGCTGCACTCCAAAATAAAAATCTCTTCCATTTATCTGCATACACTTTCCTTGTACTAGGCCTTCTAGCTTCCAAAATCACATTCAAAACTTGTTGTGGAAGTTGAGACCCTCTATGGTTCAAAACAGAATATGCCAGGCTGTTAGGTGAAGAGAGTGAAGTTTGACATTGAGCAAATGGCTGTCCTCCTGTGACAACAGGTGTGGAATCGAAGGCAAAGGCCATGGAGGCTTCCGTACCAGACTTCTCAGTAATGGGTACCAGTGCTGTCGAGGCCAATCTGGAGCTATTAAAATCATCTTTGGCTTGTCCTGTCTGACCTTTAGAAGTACCTTTGGGAGGAGAGGCAGAGGTGGAAAGGCATACACATGAAGATTGCTCCAATTGAAAGAAAGAGCATCCACTTTCCAAGCTGTGTGATGAAACCTTTTTGTGCAAAACTTTGGCAGCTGATGGTTTAGTGGAGAAGCGAACAGATCTATGTCTGGAGTTCCCCATGACACTGTCAATTTCTGAAATACATGAGGATCCAATTTCCACTCGTGGGGATCCATAATTGCCTGCTCAACACATCTGCTAAGGAGTTCTGTGCTCCTGGCAGAAACCTTGCCTGAAGATTGAGCTGTAAACTGAGAGCAGTCTCCCACAAAATCATTGCTTGCCTGCATAGAGGATAAGAATGTGTTCCCCTTGCTTGTTGATGTACCACATGACAGTTGTGTTGTCTGTTAGAATCAACACCTGCCCTGGAAGAAGTAAATCCTTGAAAGCTATTAATGCAAACTGGACTGCTAACATCTCCTTCAGGTTGATATGTAGATGTTGTAGTCTGGCAGGCCACTTGTCTTGTATCCACTTTCCATTTAGATGAGCTCCCCAAGCTTTGTCTGAGGCATCTGTCGTTAAAATCTGACTCGCCTCTGGCCGGGTCGCAGAGAGTCCCTTGTTTAGGTGACATTCCTGAGCCCACCACAAAAATTCCTTTTGAATGCAAGGTATTATTTGAATGACAGTGTCCAGATCCTGGCAGTGCTGTGTCCATACATTTTGAGATACCATTGCAGCTTCCTCATATGCAGTTTGGCATTGGGAAGCACCAGAATACAAGATGCCATGAACCCTAAGGCTTGAAGGACTGTCCTTGCAGTCAGCCCGGACTGATGAGATAGTTGATGGAAGTAAAGGGAAAGACTCTTTTGTTTGTCCGGGGTTAAAAAGGCCATCTGGGATGCTGTATTCAGTCTTACACCCAGAAAGCACATGTCCTGAGAGGGTACTAGACTGGACTTTATTTCGTTCACAGAATACCCCAGGCATCTTAGCACTGCTATCACATATTCCAAATGATGAAGAAGCTCTTCCCTTCCTTGAGCCAGAATCAGGCAGTCGTCCAAATAAGGATAGATCTGTATTCCTTTTAGCCTGAAGAAAGCTATCACTGGAGCCAGAACTTTCGTGAACACTCTGGGCGCAGTAGATAAGCCAAAGGGCAATGCAGAGAACTGATAGTGAGAAGTCCCATCTCGAAAATGCAGATACTTCCTGCAACTTAGTCTGATAGGAACATGAAGGTAAGCCTCCTTGAGATCCAAAGTTACCATCCAGTGATCTTTGCCCAGCAGAGGTAAAAGCTGTTGTAACGTCAACATTTTGAACTTGGGAATGTCCAGATAAGTGTTGAGGATAGATAAATCCAAAATTGGTCTCCACGTGTTCCCCTTCTTTGGTACCAGGAATAGGCGAGAATAAAATCCTAGGCCCACTTCTGGCATAGGGACCGGCTGTATGGCCCCTAGTTGAAGTAACAGAGAAATTTGCTTGTGAGCCTCTATTCTTTGTTGAGGAGGAACGTCTGGCATGCCTCTGAAAGGAGGCAAGGTATGGAAATAAAACCTGCAACCTTGGTGTATGATATCCAATACCCATCTGTCTTGGGTAATTAAACTCCAATTTTCTTTGAAAAGTGCCAACCTTCCTCCCAAAGGTGCTGCCAGACGAGAAGGCTCTGGCAGCTGAAAAGGTAGGTCATTGGGTCTGTTTACGAAAGGACTGACCCCTGCCCTCACCTGAAGACTGTGCAGGAGAACTCCCTGTTCTAGGCCTGAAAGAGCCCTGAGCTCTGCCCCTACCACGTCTAGATCTACCCCTAGACTGGGAATCATAAGAAGGATACGTCCACCCTTTAGCAGGCCACTTTCTACTAAACTTTGGAGGCTGAACCTGCAAAAAATCTTTAACAGTCTGCATAGACTTAGCCTTGTCTTCCATTTTCTTCAAAACTGCCTCAACAGGAGAACCAAACAACACATCAGATTGTAAAGGAGCATCTAAAATCCTAGTTTTAACATGGTCAGATAAATTTTGATCCCTCAGCCAGGCGTGCCTGCGAAGAACTGACCCAGTGGCAGCCACCCTAGACGAGGCCTGTACAGCATCAAAACCACATTGCAAAGAATGCTTACCCACCTGTTCAAACATGTACTAAATCTTGTAACTCTTTACAATCAATACCTTCCGCCAGAGCATCAACCTTAGACTTCAATTGTGAAAGGAGATAGTTTTGGTATTTTAACATGTGAAACTGGCAATTCAAAGCCCTCATAGCTAGAGTGGAAGAAGTATAAACTTTCTTTCCCCATCTATCCAAGGCCCTGGCTTCTTTATCTGCAGGAACCGGATTCTTGACAACAGAAGCCTTAACACCTTTAGGCCCCTGGCTAACAGTTTCTGGGTCTGCCCTAGGACTCTTAAAAAGATACTTATGAGCTTCAGGAACCCTGTAATACCTATCCGGTTTAACAGGAGCAGGAGGCAAAGAATCAGGATTAAGAGAAGCCTCTGTAAAACATCTTCCACTACATCCAAACAGGAGGCATAGCCAAAGGCCTATGCTGGGGTAAAACAAAAATTCCCTAAGCCTTTTCCTGGAATCAGAGAAGTCCTGACCTTCCCACTTAAAATGCTCCCTCATGGAATGAAGAGTCTCTGAAAAAGAAAAATCCTCAGGAGGAGAAGCAGAAGGAGTAGAATCATCCACATCAGAATCAGAATAAGGAGAGTACTCCTGCAAGTCTTCAGCCGAAGACTCTGAAACATCCGAAGCCTGCTCAAAACTCCCTAGCTCAGGCTCCACCCTAGGTCTCTTATCAGGAGGGGGCAAAGAACCCCTAATCAGAGTAATCAAATCTTCTGCCATTTTAAGCATATGCTTCTTGGGCACAGTTCCAGAAGAACCAGGGGTGACACCAACTGAAGCTAAACCTGGCCTGCCTCTAGGAGAAGCCTTGGAAACAGAAGGAGAGGGCCTAACCACCCTAGGCAGGGAGGGAGTATAGTAACCTGAGAAGCCCCATCACCCTGACCTGCCTCCTGAGAGGCCACATCCTGCAATAACAAGGTCTCTCCCTGGGATCCCAAAGAAACCTGCCGTGGAACCACCGGCTCCACCGACACCTCTAAAGAACCGGCGTCCGGTACGGACGGTTCTTCTAGCCTAGGCTTCACTGCTTTGTCCTTGCGCTTCTTCGAAGAAGCGGGTGCCGGAGCATCCGACGGCATTTTATAATTGCACCGCTTCCCAAAGACTAACCTGGCACAATCTAATCTCCTCTTTATAGTGCGCTTATTAAATCTAGCACAAGAGCGACACCCAACAACGACGTGCTCAGGCCCTAAACAAGGAATACACAAAGTATGATAGTCTCTATGCGGTATCTGTTTCCCACAAGAAATACAATTATTCACTTTTTCTGACATCCGGTAAACCACTGAGGCAAGAAAAAACTAAAATATTCCCCAACGGGGTACTTAGCCAACTTTGACTCGGTCTGAAACTCCGGAATCGAAAAATTTCAGAACGCCAACCGGCACTTGCAATACTGCTTCTGCATCGGACCATGCGGCAAAAAAGACTGAGGATATGACGTCAGTCATGCGCATTTGTACCCTGACGTCCTGATGTCAGTCAAATGCGCCTTGACCGACGTCAGCCTTATACTTTGATATTCGGGCCGACCGAGGACAGCGGACTACCCAAGTGTAAGGACTGCAGCAATGTGAGATGAAGAACATCTGGCCTTGTTAGACTTTATTAGATCTCTTGGTTTCTTGTTTAGTGGAATCAAAGAGCTCTTGTCTCTCTGACAGTTCCTCTTCCTGACTTTGGCCATGACTTTATTTTCTTTTGTTATATAGTGTGTTAAGGTAAGGTTTCCAACAGTGCAATTTGTTTTCGGTGTTAGATCTGGGCTTACCTCTTCTAGGTACACTAGTCTCACTGCAAACATTTACATGTTTGCACAGGGTTTCTGTAAATAATTCTGCATTGGTAGCTGAGTTCTCTGGTTTGGAGGCACCATTAAATTTGACAAACTGTCACTAATAGTATGCAGTTTTGCTTTAGAATAGTTCATAACTATTACAGATTTAGTTGTGTTTTCCATGTTGATTTTTATTTTGAGGGAGACAGCTTTGTGATCCAAATTTATCAATGAGGACATGACATGGAGGGGGTGCCACACTCTCCCATGTTGGGGAGTACTAGCCCAATAAGTTTGATCTGCTGGTTGGAGAGTGCACTATCTAGTCCAGATGTTTGTGTTGATAAAGTCCAGGAAATGCTGTGCCAGTGAGTTAGAGGCACTGTATGTTGCCCAGTTTAGAAGAGTAGTTAAAGTCTCCCATGAATAAGGTATTTGCTTGAATGGTGAGATCCTCTAGTAGGTATAGGTAAGAATTGTGAGCTATGTGGGTCATAGAGGTTACAAATAGTTGGTCAGGGCATGGTAGGGATCCTTGTCTCCAATGGCTGAACATGGACAAACTTCAGGGCATCATCCTGTTTAACCAACCTAGAGTTGCATTTGCTTCTAAAGTAGACAGACACCTCCCACCTTTAGCCCCTGTCTGTGCTGTTATTGGTCTAAATGTGTGGAAAGCAGTGTAGCCTTCAACTGCTGCAGTACCTTCTGTGGCTTTAAACTAAGTGTCAGTAACAGCACGGATGTTTACATTCTCCAAAGGAGAAGTGCTTTTAAGATGTGGAGCTTCTTGTTTAGCCTCCTAGCATGTAACATATATATATATATATATATATATATATATATATATATATATATGTGTGTGTGTGTGTGTGTGCATGCGTGTGTGTGTGTGTGTGTGTGTGTGTGTGTGTGTGTGTGTGTGTGTGTGTGTGTGTGTGTGTTTGTACTTAAGTAAATCAAAACACCTGAAAGTTGAAGATCACAATAAAGATGACAAAATGTCAATAATGCAAACACGCAACAACATATAGGCCAAACAATTAACCTTAGCACATAAATTAAACTTCATAAAATAAAAGAAATACATTCCATGCTAATGATATTGTGTGATCTTGGAGTTAGTATATCAGGGAAAGCTCATATTCCCCAACCACAAGAATTGGGCAGTCTCACGCATCTGTTGACCATTTGTTTAGATGACCAAATTTTGTCATCTAAATACATTTCAAAAAATTATAGCGTCATATATATGAATTATATATATATATATATATATATATATATATACACACACATACATATACATATATATATATATATATATATATATATATATATATATATATACACACACACACACACACACACACACACACACACACACACACACACGTATATATGCCTGCTGCAGCCTAGTATGGGTGAATGGGACACAGTCAGTGAGCCACCCACCCTCTTTCTGCATAAGATGGAGTATTCTCCAAATCTGGCAAAATCAAAGTGAACTGGGAGAAACCATGCCTGTTTTGCCATCTAAGTTAGACACTCGTTATGGTTTGATTTTACAAAAACCTTATATGAGTTCTCCGTATAATGTCTCCAATTATAAAAAAAAAGGCCTTTTGGCCAACTTCATATGGTGGGAAAGCTTACAGAAGACTTCTAGGGGATGTCTGTAGCATGGTCTGCATCACATCTTCATCAAGTGAGGCAAGTACAAATAGTATCCTACCTGGGTCTCCAAAAGCATCTGTATTGGTAGTGTTTAGTCAATGCATGTAGGAATATGGTGAGCCAGCACCCATTGCACACACATCGACTGTGCCAATATCAACTCTGACAAAGCCTGTGATGGCACATATTGGACAGTCTGCACTATATTCATACACTCCAGGACCCAGTAACCAATGGGTAACATCAGAGGAAACAACTGTGGCAATAACACCGAGTAAGCTGGAATCGCAGGCATCAGAAAAGAGATCCTATATGTATGGTGCCACATACTGAATGATTGCTAGAATTGGCAATGGCCCATCTAATGCCATGTATCAAGTCCCAGGGGGCATCAGACTCAAGCTAATATACCAAATACAGACTGATGCTAAATGTAACATTGTCAGCAGACAAGCAGGCTTTGGCTCAAGAAGTCTCAGCACAGACACTGCTAGGGACTGAACAGGTGACTTGCAGAGAAAAAAAAAAGATTGATTGTATTTAGGGGTCTGCAAAACTCTCTCAGCACCCCATTGGCTAATTTGACAGCAAACTAGGACCCCATATATTGTGCTCTTATATTCCACAATTCTTAGGCCAACTTCTTTTTAGTCCATTTCAAGGGAATGATGGTCCAGGGTTAGGCTATTCTGGAAGGCTCCACTGGTTCTGGCTGCCCCAAGGAAACTGGATTGATCCACTCCTGCAGCACCAGAACTGGTGAGAGGTCTACGGCCTCCATTCTTCTAGTCTCTCATGTCAGTGCTGGGGATGTAGCTGGTAAAACTAAATCTTTTTCTTGCATTAGTGCCAGCATCAGGTGTTGCCTTACTGAAGATGTTGTAGTTGATGCAACGATCAGCATCAAGGGTAATTTCTAGAAATATCTTCAGTATGGTGTTGAGACAATTAACTGGCTTTTTCCAGGAAACCGATAATGTCCTTTCCTTGTCCCATCCTAGAGAGTCAGAAGATTCCACCTTAATAGGCTTATTTGACAAGGCCTTCTTCATATGGTGACCTACTAACTCTTTCTGGAGCCTTTTCTTTGTAGCTCTATTAAATCCTCCACATACTGAACACTTGGAAAAATAAATTGCTCTCTTCTCCAATGCAGTAGAGGCAACAGATGTGCTCGCTGCAGGCTCTGGGTATGTATACAGTCATCAGCATGGTACTATCAGGGCAGAAAGGCTTTGGGGTTGCAGGCTGAATAAGAGGATGCGGGCTGAAGTTTCTAAAACTGGTGAAAATAAAGGAAATTAATAAAATAAAATAAATGACCTGCAATAAAAACACAAGTGAAAAACAGACTTTTTTGAGAAAATATGAAAGAACAAGCTATAAAGCCTGAAAGAGTGTACTTCAGTGACTGAACTCAAATGCAGTGATGAGGAATTGAGTTATGGGGGGGGGGGCAAACAGCATGATGGAAATTAGGGGGAGGAAGCAAGCAGCTTCAAGAGTTGAGGGAGCCAAGCATTCTTAATGCCTGTAGCATGCAGTCTTACCTATTATTGAAAACTGACAGCTTTTTACTAGATCAACAGGTGTGTTTTAATTAAAAGGGATACACAAAGTTGAGCGTGTGAGGACTGAGCACAGATAAGTAACACATAAAGCATGTATGACAATGAAAATAAAGGCAGATAAAAGATGTTCGGGTATCTAAAGGAATTAGGATGGAGAGGAGATGTATAAAGTAAAGGTTAAAAGATATGGTCAGGTATGCTGCACAAAAAAAACAAAAAAAAACAAAACAAAATCAGACCCAGTAGTTTTTGCCCCCCTCCTCCCACTGCATCCCACATTGGCAGCCTTCAAGACAAAATGCAAGCTCGACATAAGAAAGGCTCTCAAAAAACACCAAAAGATAAGTTTTATAATATTTCAAAGGATGAGATATTAGCACTTAAGAATTTGAGTTTATAAAGGCTGATGAGGGTGGGGGCATACTTGTTACAGATACTGACAGTTACATAATGAAAACAGAGAACATGCTAAACACACCCGAGTTTTATTATAAACATTCCTTTATAGAAATTAAAACTGCATATACATTATATATATATACACACACATATATATATATATATATATATATATATATGCATATATATACATATGCATACATATATACATATACATATATACATATATATATACATACACACATATATATATATACATACACACACACATATATATATATATATATATATATATATATATATATAATACATATACATATATAATGGAAAGATAAGTTAACCACAATGCTTAATGAAGAACTTATTAGTGAAAACTTTTTTTGAGTATTTGAATACTTCTCCCCCTAAGTTACCTTGTTCCACCTTACAGACTTGTTATTGCAAGTAAAGGTTCCATATCAGAGGCCACTGCCATATACTTAGATTTTATTCTTCAGCCTCTTGCTGAAAATAACTCATCTTTTATTTTAGATTCACTTGATTCTTTTAAGAAAAATTAAAAGTGTACGTGAATGAACAAAGCATTTTTGTAACTGCTGCCGTTGAAGCCCCATACTCTGTGTTACCACACATGTCCTGTATTGAAGCAGCTACAGAGGCTTATAGCAGAAATAACAATGCTACACAAGGGCAAACTGAATGCTTGGGAAAGCTAATAAACTTGGTATTGAATTACAATTTTCAATTTCAATGGCCAGGCATACAAACAGACGAGGGGGGTAGCCATGGGTGTGGCTATGGCCCCTAGCCTGGGTAATGTAGCCTTAGGGAATTGGGAGGGGGAATTTGTACTGCAAAATGAATAAAGGAGTTTTATGACCAGCTACCTTTGCTTTACTGATGATGTACTCATAGTTTGGCACATTGAGAAATCTAAACTCACTGAGTTTATCCATTACATCAATAAATCCACCTCCTTCCTGAAATTTACCACTTCCATCAGCATGGAGTCAGTGCAGTTACTTGATATGATAAAGACAAATGAAAATCAATTAGTAACTTATACAAGAAGCCAACAAGAGTAAACTACTTAACTTCACAGAGATAGTATGCATCCAGTAAAATTTAAGCACAATATAATAAAATCGCAAGGCTACAAATTACCATGCTTTACCACATATTTGGCCTCTGTTCTCAAAAATATGAATGATCTTGAAAATTATTTCTTAACCAGAGGATATGAGTCAAATATGTTACATATGACACTGGTCCCATTAGAGATCTAAAACTAACAATGACCCTATGTGGAATAGACCTTTTGGTGAAATTGTGCAACAAGGACACCTTAACCCAAAATAAGAGAAAAGCAAGAACAGTTGCATCCTAACTTACACCTGGGATTTCAATACAATTAAAGCCATTATTAAGGAGAACTGGGCCATCCTCACTGACAATCAGCAGCTTGTAAAGGTTTTAGGAGATCACCCTATTTTTGTATATTAAAAGAGCAGAAGGATACATAGTTATGCAGGAAAGAAAAATAAACAAGACCAGGATGACACGAACACTAAAATCTGTGGGACACCTAACTGTACCTTCTGTGAATAATTGGAGTGTGACTCAAGAGTGCCTATATCTTTAAAAGATGGTGAGATCTTCGGAAGGTGGTAACTGTAATACTGAAAAAGTTGTATACAGGGCCATGTGTAATGACTGCTCTGCATTTTATTTGGGTAAGACTATGAATAAACTGAAAAGGAGGAATTCTGGTCATCTTTCTGACATCACACATAAATGTCAGAGGAACGCCTTACCCAAACATTTATTAGAATGCCCCAGACATTCTGGTTTTAAATTTATCATTCTGGATTGTGTGGAGATGGAGAAGTTTGAAGAGGACGTCAATGGTGTGTTGAAGAAAAAAGAATGGTGTGTTGGAGAAAAAAAGAACTATATTGGCAGTTGAAATTAAATGCATTCAGAAAACTAGAACTGAACTACTATTGCTCTATTAAGAGTGTGTTGAATTTACAAAAGCTGCCACACAATCTGTAAAGGTTTTTAGGGAATCTTTTTGAGGAATATTATTATTTACTAAAAATATACTAAATAATAATAAAAATGATGTGTAGAATGTGTATAAGTGTGTGTGTGTGTGTGTGTGTGTGTGTCTTTAATTACTTTTACCTCAATTCTACTTTGATTAGATTTACTGCATCACACCGGGGTTTTTTATGATGCTATTACCATGTATTTAGTATTGGTATAATTTCCCCATTTACCATATGGTGACACCTGCATGCTTTTATACATTACTAGTTTAGTTCATCCACTGTTTTCTGTATTTTTTGTGTGTTTTTTTCTACTAGTTCTCATTGTATAAACACGTTTTTGGGGCTGTAAACATGAAAAACTCTTATGACAGTTTTTTTTTTTTTTTTTGTGCAAAGCACTGACATTTTTTCCTCAGCTGTTAATAACAGTTTTTATGCGCACTAATACACATGGATGGATGTTTACAAGACATTATTAGAAAGATGTATTTTTATATTTATACTGTTCTAGTTTGATTATGTTTATGGTTAGATAACTTTGATTTTAGTTCTTGCTACACACCTGATGAAGGCTTTATCGCATTAGTTAGCCAAAAGCGATTTTAGTTAAAACTCTTTAAAGCTCTTTTTAAGTATATGTTATGCTTTTCTTAATACCTGATCTTGGAATGTGGGTTGCAAATAGGTGGTGTTCTCCTTAACTAGGATTTAGTTTGATCTAATCAGTAGTAGTGTGGGGGTGGGTACTTGCTGTTCTAAAATGCACTTTTATGGCCCTGTTTATATTGCTCACCATGAATGGGCTGGTTTAAAATTAAATACATATATTTTCCATACCTACTTCTAAGTATATAAATGCTGATATGTTTAACATTGCTAAAATATTTCTGATTTTTTGTTACTGAGGCTCGCTTGTCTGTGACAAATAAAGACTTGTGAAACACTACCTGGCAATGGTGATGGACAGGTTGAGAGACAAGATCAGACAGGAGTCCCCGTGGACTATGATGCTTGCAGATGACATTGTGATCTGTAGTGAGAACAGGTTGAGGAGACCCTGGAGAGCTGGAGATGTGCGCCAGAGAGGAGAGGAATGAAGGATAGCAGGACTAAGACAGAATATATGTGTGTGAATGAGAAAGATGATAGAGGAATGATGAAGACGCAGGGAACAGAGTTGGTGAAGGTAGATGAATTTAAATACTTAGGATCAACAGTTCAGACTAATGGTGAGTGTGGAGGAGAGGTGAAAAAGAGAGTACAGAGAGGGTGGAGAAGAGTGTCAGGAGTGATTTGTGACAGACGGGTACCAGTAAGAGGGAAAGAGAAGGCCTGCAGGAGGGTAGTGAGACCAGCTATGTTATACCAGTTGGAGATGGTGGCATTGACAAAAGGTAGGAGGTGGCAGAGTTAAAGATATTATGATTTGCCTTGGATGTCATGATGATGGACAGGATTAGGAATCAATACATTAGAGGGACAGCTCAGTTTGGACAGTTTGGAAACCAAGCCAGAGAGGCGAGATTGTGTTGGTTTGGGCATGTGCTGAGGAGGGATGCTGGGTATATTGGGAAAACGATGCTAAGGATGGAGCTGCCAGGTAAGAGGAGAAGAGGAAGGCCTAAAGTAAGGTTTATGGATGTGGTGAGAGAGGACATGTGGGTGGTTGGTGTGACAGTGCATGATGCAGAGGACAGGAAGAAATGGAAACAGATGATCCGCTGTGGCAACCCCTAACGGGAAAAGCCAAAAGAAGAAGAAGGAACATTACCCAGGTTTCATTATTTTTGGAAATTATTGTGATTGAGCTCATCAATGAAGTTTTTAGACCACTACTTTCTCTGTTTATTTATTTATTTATTTTTACTAACTCATTCAACAACAATTGAGAGGGCTAGGTTGCTAATTTGAGTATTTTGAAGAGTAAGGAACCAAGAAGAGTTGACCTGGCTTGTTCTGGGAGCTACTTAGCCTTTGAAAGTGTAAGGCAGTGGTGTTCATTTCATGCCGAGTTAAAATTGAAGCAACATATTTTATTGTAGAATGCCTGAAAGGTGGCAGAGGTTTTGACAGAGATAGATGCAAACAAGGGGAGATCATACTCAAGTTGAGAAAGCAGGATACCTTTTCCTATAAGCAGCCCTTGCTGGATATCAAATAAAACAGTAAGGATAAAGCTTAGGGGTTTAAAAGGAAGGGATGGGAAATGGTTATGTTAACTGGATACATGCTGAAAGCGGAAACTTTAAAGTAGAGGCTGAAAGGGGTGATAGAAAAGTTTGGAGATTCACACAGTATTCATTCTTGTACAAAAGAAGGAGAATATATGTTAGGATAGAAAATGTTAAGAGTGAGACAAAGAATAGAATACTGAAGGCTACACCATAAAAGAGTCTATAAGCCTAGACATTTGGAATAAGGATGAAGGAGGCATACAAAGAAATGGTAGCATCCTCATACATCACACTGTATTTGCGTATGTACTGTAAATGGTATGACTCTTATCAGGACAGGAAACCTAATAAAAAGGTTCTGCTTACTAAAGATCTTATACTTAATGAGCCTTCTCCCAATGCTCAAAATCAAAATGGGTGGATATGTATCTGATAGGTATATCTGCCAATGAAAAAGCCCAGAAATGGAATAGAATGGTTAAAGGTGAAGAGACAGTGTAAATGTCAGAGAACTTAACTGTTACACAGTGGAGAGAAGGAAGCACAGTGATTAGGCAGGGGAGGAAAGTGATACGGTAAGATAAGGTGGAGGAAAGGGTATGTGAAAAAGCTGACATATACAGACAGAAGCTGTCTAAAGGAATAGGAAGGGTCTGAAGAACAGATGTGAGTTCAAAATTAAATATGAGGTACTAAGGAGAGTAAAGTCATGAAGAAATTATAATTATAATTCTGTAAGGAAAGCAACAGAAGTTTCTTTGCAGTATGTCACCTACAGGTATTACCTCTTCAAATGCATGCCACTTGTAGAATATCAAATGAAGATCCCAAACGTGTGTATTCGACAGTACAAGGTATGTGCTTAAGGTGACAGCAGGAAGGAAGGGTAAAGGAGTGCTGATCTCTCAGATGCAAGCAAGCAATAAATAAAATAAAATGAATGAATGAAGTCTGCTACACAGAAACCAAATTAGGGCAAGGTACATTCCGAACAGTTATTTCTGGAGAATCCACTGTTCCATTACAACTGTTTGGCAGGTTGAGAAGTTGTCTCTTAATGGAGTCTTGCAAAGAACTAATTTATTATTAGGCAATATACCAAAATATAAAAAGTCTAAAAGGTTTCTAAAATAGCAGATTTTGGGAAAGACCAGCTTTCTCCACTGGCATCTGTCACTATAATGAACACATGGAAATTAACAGACTAGTGTAAGGACAATTCTTCCATCACTCTCTGGATGATGTGAACTAATCCCAAGGGACTTGATGTTTGTGAAAGACCAAATATAGTTCCCAATGAATAAGGGCCTATAACTCTAAGATCCTGTGAGCAGAGATGACGTCTTCACTCCATCGGGCCTTATTCAGACTCTTGAGAACTGCTGTGGAAGCTGTATAAAAAGGACATCGGGTTGCTGGAAAAAATTCAAAGTAAAGCTGCCATAAAGAGCCTTGGGATGGAGGGGAAGGAGCATCACCAAAGGCTAAAGAAACTACAGTACTTCTCAGAAGGAACAGTTAGGCAGTGATTTTGGTAAAAAAAATCATATCTAGGAGATGTAAAGTAGTCATTCTCAGTGGGAAGGACAGAGAAGGCAGGAAAGCGCACAGCAGCAGAATGTACAGACTGACTACTTCCTGGAACTCCAAAAGCACTTTTTTTTACACAGGGAGTTGTGGACCTATGGAATGGGATGGTCTACCAGAATAAGTAGTGGAGAGGCAATCTACAAAGAAATTTAAAACAGCATGAGACAGGTGGACGATGGATTAAAAGGGAAGGCAGAGATGGAGGAAGGGAGATTACTAGGTCAACTAAAAGAGCAATGTAATCACAGCCACTAAGAAAGGTGTTTTCCAAGAGATGAACTTCGTAGTCACTGAACCATCAGGCTTATACAGAGGAAGGGCAACTCTACAGGTCATAAAATTCAAGTTGCAAAAGGGATCAGGATTCTTCAAAGGTGATCAAAGCTAGAAAAATACTTAACCAGCTTATGCTGGTCAATTGAGCTGTCTTCCATAACATTATCATAGGCAGAAAGAGTGCAGATACATACATACCCTGACCATGGAATAACTGAGACACAAATTATTTTTGTATGTTAAGTCAGCAGATCTCACAGGTAAACAAAATGAAGTGGCATTTGATAACCATCAAACACCTAGCAAAAAAAAGTCTGACGAGTGAAAGACATCTTGGCACATTCAATCACCTCAAAGATATTTTAGGAAGGTCTAGTTTTAGCACAAATCTAACCCAGAAGTCACACAGTGAGACATATTTGGATGTTGCCTGAATTAAGAAGACTTCTTTGACCTGTACTGGACAGTTTTCTGTACTGCCAAGGCTCTGACAGCATGAAACATGTCATATTTAACTATAGGGGTAAGCAATGATTATCACTGTCTCACTTTTTTGAATTTTGTGACTAAATGTGGAATCACAGGAAATGGAAACGATGTACAGATGTACAGGAATTTTCTGCCATGAAACAAAAAAAATGCATCAGCAATCAACTTATCCTTCCTGTGCTGAAATAAACACAGCAGACAGAGGACTGCATTTCCTCAAGTGGTAAATAGGTCAGTCTCGAGGGTGCAAAACTCTTGAAAGTATAAACAAATAGGGCACCTCAGCTCCAAGTAAGGACTAGAGTTGCAGCTCAGGGAATCTACCAGTATAATTTCTCCCAGGATGTAAATAACTGTAATGGTAATACTTTCTTTATTGCCTCTGTCAGATATGCACCACCTATCCAAACAGTGGTACAAACACGTACCACTCTGCTTGTTTACATACCCCACCACTGACTGCTTTTATTCAACTATAGCAGAAGCAACTTTGGCCTAAACTGTATTCTGCAGTCTTTGATGGTAAAAGGCACTACTCGGAGCTCCAGCAAGCACTCCTCAGAGCTCTGGCTGGCTTACATGCAGCCCACTCTACTGGTACAATTTTCCTAGAACATGGAAGCACTACAACATGTTCCTAATACAACCAACAATGCAGCCATTCTGTCACCACGAAAAGATTTGTGAGTGAATGGCTATTGTGTAAACACTAATACATCATTGTACAGAACCACAGCCATGTCTGCAAGCATGCAAAAGGCACCATGAAGATAATGGCTAGTATGAAGCCAGAAGGCATAAGAGGATCTCAGTTTGAGCATTCATAGTAAAGATGTCCCTTGGAGACCCTTAAAGTAAGTAAGGGACAGAACTGTAGTAAAGGAGGCTTGAACTGCCTCAATGACATCAGCAGAGTGTTATGTGTTAAAATGTATATATAAAAAAGGACAAAACTTATTGCCCAGTGCAGAAGAACCCATCAAAGCCACAATTCATCACACTGATGAGATTTTCATGGTCTGTTTTCTCCCCTTTTCTCTATGTTGTGCAACCAAGAGCCCTCACAACACCCATGGCAGATGTTTTTAATTTTGGAGACAACAAACCATGAAAAATTCACTGATGCAACAAGTTATAGCTTCAATGAGTTATGTATCAACGAGTCATTATGAAAACCTTGACTGAATGTAGTTAGCTCAACAAGAGTAGCTGTAGCACATGGTGTTGTTTGCCAACAACATTTTGGGTTCAAAACTGGTCAATGTAAATTAACAAGCTGCTTCCTCTGTCATGGCTGTAGAGTTAAAATTTTTCTACCTTCATTTGCCTACTTTTGAATCTGAGCAAGTCACTTAACTGGACAGTGCTCTGGGGCAATAGGGAATTTTGGGCTAAACTCCTTAATAGTCTCCTGGACTGTATGTCTAACACTATGAACCAAAAAGACAACTTCTGGGTAACAGCATTTCAACTCACAGGAGCAAATTCATCACGTAATGTTATTAATGTGGACTGTCAAAGCATACCGAAATGTCTAATTCTAGCAGTAAGGCAGTTTTCACAGCATCAGCTCTGGTAATCTCCCGTGCTTTTGTCACAGGCACTTGAAAAACAGCATTATCAGACGTTACAGGATGCAGTTCACTCTCCTAAAAAAGAAGATAATTTTAATTGACAATAGTTTATGGATCAGCCATTTCAAAGAATGCAAATGATTAATGAATCTATAAATCAAATACATTTATTTAAACCACTTTTAAAATGTTTGTATTGTTATATATTACAATTCTAAAATTAATATTCAAACAGCATAAAATTAGAATTACAAAAAAAATTACAAATTTACAAACGCACAAAGTAATAAATTAACAGAGCTTAAAATACTTAAATAGCAGACACTTAAAATTTTTAAAACGTTTTTTCAGACTATCCCTTAGTCTCCTAGTCTTGTACCTAATAAGAGAGGGGATATGGTAAGCATAAATGCCTGTTCAGACAGTTTTACTTATGACTCAAGAACCTTCTGTTCTTCTTCATCTATTCCGAGATAGTAAACAGTGGAACATTTATTTTTATTTTATTTTTAAATTTGGTAAAGGGGTTAGTCAGCCTGGGCCCAGAGAGCAGTTTTTCAGAGGAGACCACAGGAAAAAACATGTGGAAGCGTACAATCTTCTAAATATTCCTAGCCCTATCACATAGTGAGAGGTATGCAGAAATACACAGTACATTGTGAGACCCTATTTCTAGTAGGACTGCTTATTCAGCTGCATAGAAGTGATTGAAAGACCACTTTAGTGCCACAGTGATAAGAAGCCTCCAGCAAACAGTACATCAGAGGTCTACTGGAGAACACCACATGCAAACATGGCAGTCTGGGGGCATAGCTCATGTAAATAAGTGCTCTCCCCAAGAGTCTTAGTCTGAGATCAAAATATCTTGGTGAAGCGATTCAAAAACAAGCTCTACCATGCTATCTTCAGATTAGTGAAAGAGGACTGACAGTGGTACTTCATGATGTCCACCCACTGTCTATGACAGCAAGTAGCAATTAGCACCATGTTTAAGTACAAGGATGCAAACGTGTGTGTGAAAGAAGAGTTCAGCCTCCTAGGCAGAGAGACATTTCGCTGCGGTACATTTGCTTGGGGATACATGGCTGAAGTGACATTCAGCTGCAGAGAAATATGTCTGTTTGAAATTCCCTGTGGGTGAAGGACACACTGCCGTGTCCACACTT
Source organism: Protopterus annectens (assembly GCF_019279795.1). Lineage (NCBI taxonomy): Eukaryota > Metazoa > Chordata > Ceratodontiformes > Protopteridae > Protopterus > Protopterus annectens. The sequence continues at coordinate 453,716,405 of NC_056731.1, read as the reverse complement.
TAATACCCAAGTGCACAAGTGCAGAAGTAGTAAAGAGTGTTGTGCTCAGTGTACAGTACATGCTTATGTAACTACAACAGGCAGAAATGTGATACAGCATGTGGGCAATCCTGCATGCTACTGTAGTCACATTTATGCTTCAGTATGCATTTTAGGTAATGTTCCCTAGAGAATCTGAAGAGGGTATCTGTTCACACACACCAATTATGAAGGCACTGCCCATTGTTCACTGCAGTTTTACTGCCACTGACATGCCCACTGGTCAGCCTACTGCTGATGCCTGCCATATTGCCTACTGTCTCATGTTGTCTTGATATATGGACATTATATTCCCCCAACGCATTCGGTTATTGAAGTTGTGGGCATGGTGCCATATTCTTCTCTTTGCTCACAGTGAATTCACAACAGTACATTTCTGTACAGCTGAGTGTCACTTCAGCCATGTGCCCTCAACCAAATGTACCACAGGGAAATGTCTCACTGCCTAAGCGCCTGAACCCATATATATGCCCCCACACCCCCACTACTTTATATTTTCACTCCAGGGTCGCACTGCAGTGGGGCAGGGGCTATATTCCATTTTTGACCAAATGGGTTTTCAGTGAAATGCATTTTCGTTGAAGTGGGATGCCTGAAATTATTTTCAACCAAATATAATTCGACTAAAAACAGTAGACCCATATATATATATATATATATATATATATATATATATATATATATATATATATATATGGGTTCATGTTAGAACGTCGACAACTTACTATATCGACAAGTAGCCCTGCACCACGAAATCAACGAAACCTCGAAGCATCGACATTTCAAATAACCGACATCCGCTTCACTGACAACGCGCTACAACAACATCGCGTATTACAGGTAATGGGTATTAACATATGTGAGGTAGGGGATGTATTTATAAACATATGTCACTTAGTCTGACATTAGAAATACATCCCCTACTCAACACATGTTAATACCCGTTACCTGTATTACGCGATGTTGGTGAAGTGGATTGTCGGTGAAGTCGTGTCGATGACGTAGGTGTCGGTTATTTGAAATGTCAATGCTTCGAGGTTTCGTTGATTTCGTGGTGCAGGGCTACTTGTCGATATAGTAAGTTGTCGACGTTCTAACATGAACCCATATATATATATATATATATATCCACACACAGAAGTACATGCATATATATGTATACACACACACAAAACACAAAAATAAAACATGCAAAAAAGATCTGCCCTTTGAAAACAAATGACTGCAAGAACGTAACACTTCTACTCCCAACACCACATTACCAGCTGTCCAAAGAAACAGCAGCAATTCTAATATTCACTGGTCTACAGTGTCAAATGCTCCACTAAGATACTATAGATTTGGGGGGGTGCTTAACATGACAGAATTTTAAGAAAGATGTCAGCAGTGCTATAAATCCTGACCATTGATTTCAGTCAACTCGTACAGCACAGCTTCAAACAAGATTTTTCTAAGGAATAATATCTCCTCTGAAGTGCAATATACGTTTTGAACAAGTGTGCATATAAATGGCACTTGGCCAAACCAATCTAACAGACGCATTTTGATCACATTGGTTCACCTAGACTTGGACATTTTTCCCCATCAAAATACTAAGCTCAGGGCATCCACATACTCTACTGATGCTTGTTGTGATGTCAAGTGTGGCTATATAATCAAAATCATCCCCTAAGCCCACCTGTTCAGCCTCTATCAAGCACCCCCATAAACCAAGAAATAACACACATTTGGCACTTCGTTATTAAAACAAGTTATATAAAATATACACAGCTATCTGCCTAGCACGTAACTCTAGGAGCTGACAGTAGGACTACTCATGCACAACGAGATGGTAGAAGGGTATTTCTGATGCATCACAGAGGAACAGTTAACAGATCAACAGATACAGAATGGATATATCTGTTATGACAAACCACAAGGATCTTCCTTGACAAGCCCTACATTTTGGGACAGCTTGATGATCTCCTAGAGCCAAAGATGAAATAGAACAGTCCTCAAGGAATGACTTGCCAAAAGTGGTCCGACTTCTAAAGCTGCGAGTGAGACAATAATGCTCGGTGAAGTTGTGTGCTAAGGACCAAGTGGGCATGGCATAAAGTGATGCAATAGAAACAGAGCCTTTACACGGAAGGGTGTCTTTGTGCAGAAATATTTACTGATCTAAAAAGGGCAAACCACCACCTCCTCTTGCAAAAATTATTAAAAAAAAGAAAAAACATGCTTTGGGACTAATATTTTTAATTAGTTCTCAACTTTCCTCTCTAACCACTCCTTTACCATAATAAGTCTTAATCAACTCTCCTCTCATGTGATTTTCTCCTCCGGAGTCCTTGTATGGATCTGTACTGGGACTAATACCATTATAACTTTTAATAAACAACAGCACCAAAGCCATACTTGCCCAACTCACTTGTTCTAAACTCCATCTAGTTCCTTCTCTTTTACTCAATCCCCACAGTCAGGTAATTGGGAAACAAGGCAAAAGGAATAGAAACACCACAAAAAAAAGAAGAAACAGACATTTTGAAGAAATATCTATGAAGATCCTGCAGAACATAACAAAGATGCTGAATGGATAGAAGTACAAGAAAGAATAAAAAGTTCAAATGTACATGATATGAAATGGGATGAACACCCAGAGAAACAAAATTAAGAAAAGCTCCTAAACAGAAAACTTCAGGCACGGATGCAGTACCCAACGTCTTCTGGCTAAAAGTATTAACATCTTTACATGAAAATTTAGCCATGAGTAAGAACTATTTATATGTGCGCCCCAAAAAGATGCCAACCTGGTTAACATCAGAAAAAGAGATACCCCTCCTTCAGATTGAACCTGGAAGCTATCCTAAAAACTATTTACCGATAACTTGCCTTCCAACAATGTATAAACTATACACTGGAATTCATACCAACAGAGACTATAGTCATTTAAATGAAAACTCAGTCATGGTGCAACAATAGGAGAGGGGCAGGGCAGTGGATGTATGACTTGTGCTAGCACAGCTCGTTGGAATTTTATAAATAAGTATATGTCATTTGTATATAAAGCCGATATGTACAGATACTTGTGCTGAAAATATGTTTGTGAGCTTTGCTTGTGTTAATTGTGTTAAAATGTATCAACTGTGCACCCTGCTGAAATGAAGAGAAATGTACATGTATTATGGTATCTGAATTAAATGTATATGTTTTAAAAGAGGACACTGGTATAGCAATGGTTAACCAGCTGGCTTACTTTAAGAAAAATAAAGGAAATGTAAATGAGATGTTAAATCAGTGAACGTCACTGCACAGTGCTGAGCAGGCCCAGAGACAGCAGGGCTGGGAGCAGCCATTATCTGTTAGCTTTTGTAAAGAAGGGAGGAAGTGTTGTGAATGTTTTTTGGCTCATAGGCATTGCCATAAAAGCTCTACATGTGTATTGCAGCAGTCTGTTAAAGTCCTGGCTCAAACTTCAAAAGGAGATATTGTGGGAACCTGAAGTCAGGTAACCAAACAAGGTCATACTGCAACATCTTGGATATTATATTTTACAGGGAGTAATCTCAGAATATACAGTATTCTATTTGGGAGTCTGACTACAAAGACTGCTCACGTACTTCATCTTGCCTTACAGTAAAATTCTCTTAGATTCATTCAGGAATATAGTGAAACTTTGTATAGATATTGTTTTTCTTTATTTCTCTGAGTCTGTCATTCAATGTTCTTTTCAATATTTCCTGTGATATGAATTATGTGGTTTACTGTGAACATATATTCAGTATTTTTCACATTCTTTTATTATTTATTATTAAATATATGTAAAACTTTTTTCGTGGCTGGTTCTTCTACAGAGTATCTAACCTTTGAGAGTACTTACATTTATGTGTCACACTGTGTGGGCCACTCCAGAAGGCCTAGCCATCTTGGTGAACTACTACCATTTGTATTAATATTACACAATATAATCCGACACCCTTTGTTAAGGGCCTTTGAGTAGCGGATTTTGAAGTGTCTTGTGGCAGTGATAACTACTTTATACTCTGGGCAGAAGGGGGCACAGCAAGTACATCTGTGCCAACTTTTCCCAGGCTTATGTGTATGAAGTGTGTGTGTGTGTGTGTGTGTGTGTGTGTGTGTGTGTGTGTGTGTGTGTGTGTGTGTGAGCAACTAGAGCAGGGACACGAAGCACTGAGTTTACAGACAGGGTACTGGAGGTCTTGGCTTGGACACTCATCTGAGGACCTAATTCTACAGCTATACCAGTGGGGTGCCTTATTGGGGATCTGGAGGGAGACAGATATAGATATATCCAAACCCTGGCTGAGTGTGTTCCTAGTGTGCTCTTAAGGAAAATGATCTGCATCTGGAAATACTTTAATTTGTATTCCAAGTGCACGTCACTCTCCAGTGTCAGTGGTGAGGATTCAGGGTCCTTGATTACTGCCCAGTATGGGGACAACACATACTGGTAGCAGTGGCAGGCACCACACATGTTGCTAAATAAAGTCATAATGGAGAATTGTAAAAAAGGGGAAGAATCTAAGTATGGAATGGACAGGCTATAAAAAAGCATATAACAGCATCCTACATTCATGGATAAAAGAGTGTTTACAAATCTGTAAGATACACCCTACACTGATCGATTACATAACAGATCCATGAAACAGTTTCAAAACTTGCTAAGCCACGACAAAGGATAAATTATTATCCCAGGGATAAATATTCAAAGGGGGATATTTCAGGGTGACTCATTCACTGATGCTCTTTTGTCTTGCCCTTAACCCATTAAGCTGTCCACTTAACAGATTAGGTCATGGCTACAATTTGGCTTCCAGAAAACAACAAAGTGTAAAAACTTCTCTTCTTTTTGTGGATGATTTAAAACTGTATAGCTTGTCAGATGAACTGAAAGCACAACTACAAGTGGTCAAATTTTCTCAGATGATATAAGAATGCCATTTAGTCTTGACAAATGTGCAAAAGCAACCTTTAAAGCAGGAAAGCTGCAGCACCAAGAAAATATCAATCTGGGACAAGAATGTGATATAAAGAAACTTGAGCAGAAGGGAGTGTATAAATATTTGGGAATTAATGAAGAATCAACAATAAAACACGAACAAGTATGAATAAAACTTAGTAATGAATATTTCAGAAGACTTAAATTAATAATGAAAACAGCACTAACATCTAGGAACAAAGTCCAAGCTATACACCAATTTGCTTTTCCTGTCCTAAATGACAGTTTTGGAGTGACTGACTGGCCGCAAAGGGTGATGAATAGGTTGGAGAGGAAAACAAGAAGGATGCTTCATGCTCATTAAATGACTTATAAAATTCAGTGCATGCCAAGATGATATATCCCCCGTTCTGAAGGACGTATGGGCCTCCTCTACATTGATTACATGCATAGATCTGCAATCGTGGGCTGCATATATATACCTGCTGACCTCACAAGAACCAAACATAGTGAAGGTTTTAAAACATGAAGAGAATAAGTCTAATAGAAATCAAGCCAGAAGTAGATAAAAAATCAGGCAACAACTGAATGTGCCAAAACCAAAAGAAAGAATATAAGGTGAATGATCACAGGAGAAGACAACAAATGTAGAAAAAGCATATAGTTGCAAGTACAGAAAACTCCTGGAACAACCTCATGTTGATTAGCATCTGACATAGGAATGGTTAAGGAGAGGAGAATTTAAACCACACAACAAAAGGTTAATATTGGCGGCCCAGGACAGTGGACTACAAACACACTGGTTTACGAAGTCCACTGAACATGTCAGAGAAACAGACAAATGCAGCTAATGTAAAACAGAACTGGAAACAGTTGCACATATTGTTGCTGGGTGTTATACACTAATGGCAGAGGGCCTGTATACTGAAAGGCATAATAAGGTGGCAAGACTGTTGCACTGTGGAAAGGCATAATATGGCAAGACTGTTGCACTGTGGATTGTGCAAACATTATAATACTGAAGTAGCTGAGAAGCATTGGAAATGTGCCACAAAGCATAATAGAAAATGATGAAGTTTATATCACATGGGATCACCTATTGCCAACAGTTAAAATCAGATATAAGAAAACCAGATATAGTAGTCCATGAAAAGAAGATAGAAGTAGCATAGATCTTTGAAACTGGTACACCCAGTGATTATAAGGTCTTGTGTACAGAGAAACAAAAGTCATAAAACACCAGAATTTATAGGCATAAATAAGGGAAATGTGGAACAGATAGCCAGACAATTCCAACACTAGTAGAAGCAATGGGTCTCAAAGAATTTACAGTCGTATATACTCAAAGTCAAAGTAAACTTTATTGTCGATCAGATGTACACTGTAGTGCAAGCGGAGAGAAATTATGCTGCTTTGGTCCCAGTGCAAGACATAACAATGAACACATAGTTTGAGTGACAGCTGAGACTAATGCACATACAGTAATACTTAAAATAATAACACAATAAATTTCCACAATTGGAAAGTAAGACATTAGACAATATTAAACTAGTAGGTATTGCAAATGACTATGACTTCACATTCTGATTGCTTAGATATTGCACTTCATTAGTTATAGTATGATATATTTTGATGTTCATATTGCACATGTATGGAGTGGTGACTCACTCCTGACTATTGCACATTCTGGAAGTGGCAGCATAAGAAATCAGGCTAACTACCAGTTAATGAAGCAATTTGCCAGAGTGATTACTGCAGATGATGCTTCACAGTAAGTAGCATATTGATCTAATTATTCACTGTCATACCTGGCATTCAGGTTCAGCAGCCTTATAGCTAGAGGGAAGAAGCTCCTGTTCAGTCTAGATGTTTTGCGATGTAAGCTGCAATACCGCCTGTCCGAGGAAAGGCAAAAGTACATGCCGTGGACAGAGTGAGTGGGATCATCAATTATCTTCCTAGCCCTTCCCACACACCGAGTCTCCTGCAGATCATCCATGGATGGGAGCGAGGAGCCAATTACTTTTTCCGCTGTTCTCACTACCCTCAGGACAGCCTTGCAATCAGATGCTTTGCAATTACCATACCAAACTATGATGTTATTTGAGAGAATACTCTATATGGTCCCCCTATAAAAAGCTTTGAGGATGAACTGAGATAGGTTTGCCTACCTCAGTTTTTGTAGGAAGTGCAGACATTGTTGTGCCTTCCTCACTGTGTGGCTAATATGAGTCAACCAGGATAGGTCATCTGAGATGTGCACCCCCAGGAACTTGGTGTTTTTTACTCTTTCCACTGCCACCCCCTTAAGTTCCAGAGGTTGATGCATCTCCCAAATCCTCCTGAAGTCCACTATTAATTCTTTGGTCTTGCTTACATTTAAGGCTAGATTTTTGCTGTCGCATCAGCCTATCAGATGCCCCACTTTATCCCTGTAGGCTGTCTGTTCGCCATTTCTGACGAGATCTAAGACCATGATATCATCTGCGAACTTGATAATTTTGTTGAATTCATGCCTGGCCATGCAGTCGCACATCAACAAGGTGAACAGCAGAGGACTCAGGGACGCAGCCTTGAGGGACATCCGTGCTCAGTGTAATACTGATTGAACTGTTATTTCCCACACATACCTTTTGAGTTCTGTTGATGAGAAAGTCCAGTATTCAGTTATGTAGGGGGGTGCTGATGCCCAGCTGGATCAGCTTTGATAACAGATTCTGGGGGATGACAGTGTTAAAGGCAGAACTAAAATTGATGAACAGCATTCTGACATAGCAATTCTTGTTCTCTAGATGTGCCAAGGATTCATGAAGTGTTATAGCTATTGAATCAGCCATGCAGCAGTTAGATCTATAAACAAACTGTAATGTATCCAGTGTTTCAGGTAGGCTTGAAGAGAAATGGTTCTTGATCAACTGCTCAGAACACTTCATTACTGTTGATGTAAGCGGAACTGGACGGTAATCATTTAGGCTTGTCGGTTGGGATTCTTGGGTAGGGAAATTATTGTCGTACTTTTGAAGCAACTGGGTATAATGGCTAGTTGCAGGGATGTGTTGAATATATCTATTAGTACAGTAGACAGATGGGTAACACAGTCTCCTAGAACCCTTCCCATAATATTATCAGGATCAGCTGCTTTTCTTGGGTTTACTCGCCTCAGGGTCCTCAGAACATCAGATGTTCTTAGACATAGCTCCTCCTCACCCTGTTCGACAGGGAGCTTATTTGGCACAGTATTGTTGCCCATATCAAATCTGCTGAAGTCGTGTTTAGTTTGTTCAGAAATTCTGTGTTGTCATCACATGGGGAGAATGCAGGCCTGTAGTCGGTTATGGCTTGTATGCCTTGCCAGAGATGTCTGGAGTCCCTTTGGTCAGAGAAATGTCCCCGAGTTTTACGTCCATAGGGCCTCCTTCATAACTCTACTTAGATTTGCTCTGGCCTCTCTTAGGCCATCCTTGTCTTTTGATTTATATGCAGTATTTCGTGCCTTTAGGAGCGCATATACTTCACCAGATAGCCAGGGTTTCTAATTAGCACGCATGATGATACATTTGATGACTGTTACATCATCAACACATTTTGAAATCTAGGTCATTACAGATTCCATATACTCCTCCAGGTCAATATGGTGGTTCTTTACAGCTGCCCCTATAAACATCAACCAGTTTGTACATTCAAAGCAGTCCTGTAGTGCCAAGACTGTTCCCTCAGGCCATATCCTTACTTGCTTGGTTGTAGGTTTGCCCCTTTTCAGCAGTGGTATGTATGCAGAAAGCAGCATGATGGCCAGATGGTCTGAGTTGCCCAGACATGGATAAGGAACTGCTTTGTAGGCCAGTTTTACATTAGTGTACACCTTATCCAAAATGTTCTCCCCTCTTGTTGCAAAGTTCACATGTTGATGGTAATGGGGTAATACAGATTTCAAGTCAGCTTGATTGAAATCACCTGCAATTATATGGGCAAATTCAGGGTTCTTATTCTGGAGGTCATTTATTGACAGATACAGAATGTTCAATGCCACACTGGTATTAGCACTAGGCTGGATGTAAACAGATGTACACTTCATTGAATTCCCTAGGTCTCTAAGCAAGTAGAATGGTCTGCACTTTAGTGACATGAACTCAATGTTCTCTGAGCAGTGACAGGCATTTATTTCACAGTTTGTACACCAGCTGTTGTTGATATACACCCCCAAACACACCCACCACGAGATTTACCACAGAGAGACTGATTTTTGTCAGCACAAAATAATGACATCCCCTCCACATAAATTGTATTATCATTTATACTGTAGTTCAGCCAAGTTTCAGTGAACACAAGTAAACAACTACTTCTCACCTTAGACTGTGTGGTAAGATCCATCCTTAAGTAGTCCATCTTGCTCTCTATGAGCATACATTTGCCAGCAGCATGGAAGGAAGTGCAGCCGGTGTGGATTTCTTATCAGTCTGGCCTTAATTTCTGCTCTAGAGCCTCTCTTTCTTGATCTTTCACATCTTTTCCTTTTAATATGCTTCCCATGTCCAACTGTCAACTGTTTAGACAAATTTGGCAGGTTTCTGAAGTTTTTACCATGATCCAGTAAGATTCCAGGCTGCAAGAGTTCCTGGAGTGTGTTTGAGTTTACAGGCCTCTCTGCTAGGAGTTCATCAAGCATGCAGCACAGTGATGTATGAGATCAGATTTCCAGAAGATTCTCAGCATTGTAATCACACCTTCATTTCTTGCCCTTAAATCTGTTTTTCCTGTTGTTTCTGTTGAAAAACAAGACAAACAGTGCACTTTTCTGTAGGGATCCAAAGCAGCTGCTGCCACAGAGGGCACCGCCATTGTTTTTTATTAATACTATTATTATTTAGATATGCTATCAGTACATGTAACTACATATGAACTGCAGAAAGTGTCAATTTTGGCACATTGTGGATGATACAAAGAGCACTTCTGGCTAACATCAGACTGAAACAATACAAATTTCACAAACTTTAATCATACTTTGACTTAGGAATGGAATCCATTCCAGTCATGGTATTTGAAGTCCAATAGGTTTGGACAAATTAAGCTGCTAGAAAAGCTTATATACAACCAAGTAATGTTGACCATTCCACTCAAAGATATCTGTGGCTACTGTTGATCAAGGTAGTTCAGAAATCTGTCTTAACTAAAGTGGTTCTTTCTGTTGACGCAGTTTTGTACTATTACGGAATGAACAACATGAAAGTACTTTCTCAATATCTCTTGACATAGAAGGCCAAAATAACAGACCTTTCCCCCTTCTTTTGGAAGAATCAGTTCCTTGGTGGCCACGATGCAAGATCTTCATGTACTCTTGTTGCAAGGATTTTGGAGCAATCAATTTAGGACCTTTCATGATGACACCATTTTCTGACAAAATCTCATCTCTGTATGAAAATATGGTTGCACTTCTACTGGTAAACAAGTTCGCTTTGAAGACCATCCTCGACTGATTAAGAGGTTTAGCTTCTGGAGAATTGGATCTGAAGCTGTTTGAGTTCTGAGTTCATCAAGACGTGTGGAAGAAAAATTTCTCACTTCTATGACCTCAAAATCAATTTGCTGATTGTTATGCTGCTCTGTGGTTTTTCTGGGCGATCTGGATACATTATCAGCCAAGAGAAAGAAGTCTGCCTTTTATGTAAACAACACTGAAATTGTACTTCTGTAATTTGAGAATCATGCACTGTAATCTGGCAGGAGCTGTGTATATAGGCTTTCTCAAAACAGTGACTAGAGGTTGCTGTTCGGTTTCGCTCTGGATAGGCTGACCATAAATATAATCATGGGACTTCAAACATGCAAACACAACCGCCAAAAGTTCTTTCTCAATCTGGGCATATTGCATCTCGGTTTGGGTAAGAGCTCTCAATCCATAGGGTACTGGTCTACCCTCTTAAAGAATGACTGCACCTAGACCAAACTTAGAAGCACTGCAGGAAAGAGTAACTGGTTTGTGAAAATCATAGTAGCTGAGAGTTGGTGGGTTAGCAATTTTCTGTTTCAGAACATCAAATACTTTTTGGTGCTGTTCTGACCATGACCAAATTACATATTTGCATGTCAGCTCTCTTAGCGGTGCTGACAGTTGAGTGAAATACAGAATGAACTTGCCTAGATAGTAGACCATGCCAAGAAAACGTTATAGAGCTTGGGCATTTTCTGGAGCTGGCATTTCGAGAATTGCTGTTTGCTTAGAAGGATCTGAGGATCTGGCCTGAACTGGTAAACAAGTGACAAACATAAGTTACTTCTCATAGCCAGAATTTGCATTTCTGAGTATTCAGCTTAAGATTCACTTCACGTGCTCTTTACAGAACTTTCTTGAGGTTTCTGTCATGTTTGACTTCATCATTGCCTCCTACTAGAATATCTACTACAACAGCACATGGATAGCCAGAAAAAATTTGCTCCATCACACGTTGAAAGACTTCACTGGCAGAAGTTATTCCAAATGGCATTCTCAGAAACCTGCATCTTCCAAATTGTGAACCGAATGTGGTTAACAATGATTTGGCATGAGGGCAGCAATATTTGTGACTGTGCACATTGAATGATGAGGCCTTTTTAATGCTTTGTCCAAATCTCTCGGATCAATACATATTCGGATATCATCTGAGCTTTTCATATAAGCTACTATCATGGAGGATATCCATTCAGTAGGTTCTTCTACTGGACAAATTACTCCTAGCTGCACCATTCTGTCTAGCTCAGTTTTGACTCTGTTCTGCATAGCTACTGGAACTTTCTGTGCTGGACTGACAACTGGGCTGACCTCTGGATCTGACTTCATAGAGTACACAACTGTTAGTTTGCCTAGTTTATCTGCAAAAATATCAGTATACTCAGAAGAAACAGTTTGGGTGAAAATTGAGCTGTTGTCATTCAGGCTTACATGCTGGACTTCTGTATTAAATAAAAGCAGTCCCAATTTCAACTATGAGGCCTTATAATGACTGCATGTATCTCTCGACTACAAAAAATTGCAAGTCATAGCAGTTCCTAGCACAGTAACATGAAAGCACTACCGAGCCTTCGGTTTGAATCTCTTCATCACCATAAGCAACAAGCTTCACACACTTTGTTAAATCAAGTTGGTCTGTAGCTTTTACTCTAGGAAATGTTTCTGCTGACATAAAATTGTACTTTAGAACTCAAAGTAGATATTGGCTCAGGGGTGTAGCCAGAAATTTATATTCGGTACTCAAACCTCATTTTGCTGCCCTCCCCCCACCCATCTAGCAATTTAAAATGTACTCAACTGTCAAAATAATACCCCTATACCCTTTAGAAAGGGATACCCTATTTTCAGCTACTGCCAACTGGCTCACAGGACTCCCATTAATCCAAACAGTACAAAAGATCTTATTCTTTGCCCACAAATCTATTGCATTGACTGTTTCATCAACCACAGACACACCATCAACATAAAACACAGGGTAGCAGCTTTCTAATTGATCAATTTGCCTCTTGAAATGCCCTCTTTTAATAAAAGAATGTGCCTTATTTGATTTACAAAACCTTTTGAAATTATTTCACTTCTTGCAAGAATGACAGTGCTGACCAAAAGCTAAGCACTTTTCTCTTTCGTGTTCATATTACCACCACAATTACAACAGTTGACTATGAAGCTGGGTGGGGGCAAATGTTTCATCTTTGCTGACTCACCCTTATGCTTCACTGAGCATGTTCTGGAATTTGCTGGAAAGACTCAGGGTTTCCCAGGGACTGTTACACGACCTGCAGTAGCTGCCATGTGCTTGGGCATGTTTCTTTTAACCACGTGCTGCATACTATCTACATGATCTTTGGCACTGTATCTTCCACAGCTATTCTCATTTGCAAGCATACGTGTGTGCTTTTCTGTAATCTCGTATATCTGACAAACCTCAATGATCTTATTTAAAATTAAGTAAACAACAAAAGGCCAGCAATGTGCGATCCAGAAGTAGTAAAAAGAAAATAATTAGGTCAAATACATATAGATGGCTAAATAATAACCCTTTATTAGACAGACAGGTTTCGGCAACCAATGCCTTCTTCAGTGTATGAACAATTCACCAAAAATGCAATCCATTTATAGACACACCCCACCTGTGAGACAGATGGAAAATGCAACCAGTATATATTTAAAGAGAAAGAACCCAAAATATAAACTGAAGTTATGCATGATAGTAAATTCAATCATAACTTGACAATATGTAGCAAATATAACATAAAAATAGATACATCATTGAAAATTAAGAAAATAAAAAATAGAAAATATGTTATGAACTAACCCCCACACATAGAATTATATAACATAAATGTAAATAATATAAGTTGTAGTGTAGTTATACTGAGAACATATATCATGCATGCTGTCATAACCATAAAGAGCATCACATCTAAAGCATGAAAAAAAGTGCAATGAGTGTTCCAACAAAAAACATGTGGTTAGCAATTGATGATGTAGCCGAATTCGAAAATCCATGCTTAGTCCAATGTTCCAATATAATTCCTTCAGCTGTGATCGAAGCAGATATGTGGATATACCTTTGGCTGTCCGTCATCGGATCCTATATGACACATTAGAAAATGTATATTTTGGATAAGTACAAAGGGTCATAAACTGTTTGATCTTCGATAAAGCGGGGTTGGTGCTGTGTTTTATAGAACAAAGTGGTTACATCGGACTGCTTGGCAATTTCAATCGTCTGTTTAAATAACTGGGTGCTTCAGTCGAACTCTCGCCATTTTCATATAACAACTGGTCGGGGAACTATGAATGTCCATGCTTAATGTAACTTGAGGAACATTACACGGTGGTGGATTTCGGACTAGCACAAAGAGCCAGATTTGTATGTTTGTGACACTAGTGACTTTTGGTTTATATTGATCGTTTTGTTTACAACTACGGAAAGCTGGCGATCAGTTGGTACATCAGATTGTGTAGAGCTTTTTTTGGCAAACAAGATACGAAGCTGTTGGTGGGATGATACAGCTTGTTTGGGATTATTAATACTTTTCAATATATGTTTTTCCAACTTTACTCATATGTACATGTTATTTTACATTTGTAAGGATGTATATTTAACAACTTTTGGCATCTCTTATGTCAAGAACTGCCCACCACTATCGGGAACACCTTTCTTGTGCAAGATTATTTTTCCCCATACTATGTCATCTCTCTATTGTGTTGGTCACAAATAATATTTCTCTGTGCATATACATATATTATGATTTGTAGCATGTTTTTTGGGGGCCATGTATACTATTTTAAACCATTACCATTATTGTTTTGAATACATATTTTTTAATACTGTTTTCACAAATATAAGTACAATACATTTTACCATTTAGGTATTATAGTATCGGCGTACATCTGGTCTATTTGTTATTATAGGCAATATTACCATTGTATGTTACTTACATAAACACATCAGTCTTGGATATACCTTATCAGTTCTTACCCTGGGCTCTGACAGTTTTAGCAAGTATAATTGTGGTGCAGTTGCAGGCCTAATAATTTATTTGGGTCACTTAGTGTTTTGGTGTCGATTGTTCTCTAACATCATATTGACTTTGGCCATTTATTGGGTCTATCTATACACTTGCAATGTTCCTGATGTTTGTATGATAGACCTATATCATAAGAGGTCATCAACTCTAAATTCCAAGTTGAACATACTACATATACAGATTTCTGTTTTCTGTTTTAACATATGACATCTTTTCTTGCGGTGCTGGCTCTGTATTTTTTCCCTTTTTTATAATAATTTTTTGATACACAGTAGGGAATCTTGATGTGATACAGGGGCTGATACCCATTATCACTACATATTATTATTGAACATTTATTCTTTATTACAGTGTTTTATCTTGGCTTGTGGTCTCTGTCTTTTGGCTTATATCATATATCTAGCATGGACCTAGACAGTATCTTAACTGGATTGTGTGCCGATCGGGAGGACATTGGGGTATTTGGTATACATGCCTCGCCAGGCAGCAATTCCAATGAATCAGGGGAACAATCAGCCATGAATTGTGAATTGGCATTTAATTCCCTTTCCAAGGGTCTTAAAAACCTAAGATCAAACATATGGCACTTACGTTTGTTCCGGGCATATCTTCATAAAAACATAGCCCCTAGGGGTCTCAGAATTCGGCTACAACCATTGGTCGGCAGACAAGAAGACAGATTATCTAATGAGTGGCGTGAAGCCTTACAGAAAGGGTCCATGCTTTTTGTCAACATATTGGCCCAATATTATGAACGTATGATTGATACTAATCTCCAGGAAGTCAAAACTATGTGTTTAGATTGCAAAAGATTTGAGTCTCAATCTACATTTCAAGACTCTATTAACAGATTATCACAGGAACTCACAAACCATGATAAAATTACTAAAGATAGAAAAATAAAAAAGTTTAATAGAGATTATATGGACTACCAAAGGGGGCGTCCTTTTGACTCCCAGAGAACAGTGAGATTTATGGGTACCAGCTCTGGTTCTACATCCAATGTTCCCAGTAACAATTTTAACAAAAAAAGACCATGGTCCATTTTGAAAAACAGGGATCAAACCAGTGCCAGCACATCAGGGGAGGATTCTTCATGTACCGATTATGATAGTTCCAGTAACAAGGATTCACCACATAGAAAAAAATCCAATAGAGCAATCCCTTTAGACATGATCCCAGGAGTAGGGGTGGACGCAAACACAAAAGTGGCAAACATGCCCAATTCCCTCGAGGGATTGATCCAGAATTTTCTAACCTAAATCAGGGGGTCAATCAAAATGTTTTGAATTTGTCTAAAGAAACATTGTCTGTACAGCATTTACAACTTCTGAATAAAGGTTTAGGTTTTATCCCTGGGTTTTTTTGCAATGAATATAGCACTGTCACTGATGTTATGAGCTTCTGTCGTAACCTGAATTTGAAATTGTTTTTTGCAGATAGAGACTCTCAAAGAACTGATGAGTTTAGATTTATTAAGTCTGATTTTCAACCACCTATGCACAAACATGTTTCTGTTTTTATGCAAGCGGTCCTTAGGGACCTACACTTTGAACATATGGAATATGACATAATGAGATCTAATCTTTCCACACAGGAAACCACTGCTCTCAATGAGCTAAGGAAGAATCAAAATATTGCCATCCTTCCAGCAGATAAGGGGGGAGCCGTGGTTGTGATGGATATGAGTTCATATTTGAATGAGGGCCAATCTCAACTGTCTGATAAAAGATGCTATATGCATATGGCCTATGATCCTACCACTCACTTTAAACAGGAAATAGACACTTTTCTTAATCTTGCCCTTGAGGAGGGCATCATAACCAAAAATTGTGTTTTTCAGTTAACTGTCAAGGATCCACAGAAACAAATCTTATATTTACTTCCAAAAATACATAAGTCCATTACAAATCCTCCGGGCAGACCGACTGTATCAGGAATTGGGTCCTTGACGGAACCTTTATCTGCCTTTTACTCAATATCTTAAACCACTGTTGTGTTTTGTCAGGGCTAGATTGCAGGATACAACCCAATTTCTACAGATCATACAGGATTGTCAACTTGAACCTGGGTGGCTCATGTGCTCACTGGATGTTAAGGCCCTATATACTAGCATTCCACACTGGGCTGGCCTACAGGCCCTACAATATTGGTTAGATAGGGCTGCCTTATACTCCCCTGGGTTCAATACACTGCTTATCTGTATGACGGAACATGTCCTCAATAAGAATGTCTTTTATTTTCAAGGGCAATGCTATTGGCAGTTGCAGGGTATGGCGATGGGAGCATCTTTTGCTCCCATTTATGCCGATTTATTCATGGCATTCTTTGAGGAATGCATGATCTATGATCCACTACACAATATCTATCTGGTGGAAATAGATATTTGGCGCAGGTACTTGGATGATTGCTGGATGGTGTGGCGGGCAGATGTCAGGTATTTACAGGAATTCACTGAATATCTAAATCAAAACGTATGGGGAATTGAGTTTACGGTAACACACGATCTTCAAAGCATTAATTTTTTGGATGTTACCGTTACCAGAAACACAGACCATACGTTGAATACGAGATCTTATCGCAAATACCCTCAATACAACACTTTGTTGCATGCTTCTAGCATGCACCCAGGCCACACCATCCGCAACATCCCTAAGTCCCAATTTATGCGTATCAAACGCCTAAGCTCGACACAGGGTGATTTTGATAGGGATGGCTTGGATCTTTATCATAGGTTTGCCAATAGGGTTACAGACATCAAGACATTCTTAATGCCTGGAATTGGACTAATAACATGGAGAGAAATACTTTGCTACAATATCAATCTCATATCAGGGATTGCTCTACGAATATCATTCGGTTTGTCACCACCTTTGGCAGAAATTCCAACGCTATCAAGGGTATCATCAATAGACATTGGAATATTCTCATGGCCAATGAATATTTGAGAACCATATTGGATCAACAATGCCATTTCTCCTACAGGAGAGGCAGAACTCTTGGCTCTCTCTTTTCACATTTCAAACATATAGAAAGTGGGGGAGCGATACACCAACAATTGACTATGTCAGGGGATGTATTAGTGGGTACATTCCCATGTGGCCATTGTGGTTCATGTAAAAAAATCAGTAAAAGTAAGGAATTTACAAGTCGCAATACCAGTAAAGTGTATCAATGCAGAATATTTGGCAACTGTAGCAGCAGTTGGATGGTCTATCTGGCAACATGTCGGTGTCAAGCTTTTTATGTAGGTCAAACCTCTAGACCACTCAGAACACGCATCAACAAACATAGATCAGACATTAAAACTAGGAAGGAAACTAATGCCTTATTTAGGCACATTTTGAAACATCCTGAAGCACAATTTTCTTTTGTAATTATAGATAGAATTCTGGGGGACCGTAGTAATCCCCAGGGATGGCACAAAATACTTACTTATAAGGAACAACATTGGATCATTACATTGGGCGCTCTATTCCCTCCCGGACTTAATGACCATTTGTAAATATGAGGATATAGGTTGGTACATTTTATGTTCATACATAATGATTTATATATCTCATTTACATCATGAATATTTATGAATATTGGTTTATAGTAATTTGTTTGCCTCTATCTCTCATATTTTTTTATAGTTTTTCTAATGTGTCATATAGGATCCGATGAAGGACAGCCAAAGGCATATCCACATATCTGCTTTGATCACAGCTGAAGGAATTATATTGGAACATTGGACTAAGCATGGATTTTTGAATTCGGCTACATCATCAATTGCTAACCACATGTTTTTTGTTGGAACACTCATTGCACTTTTTTTCATGCTTTAGATGTGATGCTCTTTATGGTTATGACAGCATGCATGATATATGTTCTCAGTATAACTACACTACAACTTATATTATTTACATTTATGTTATATAATTCTATGTGTGGGGGTTAGTTCATAACATATTTTCTATTTTCTATTTTTTATTTTCTTAATTTTCAATGATGTATCTATTTTTATGTTATATTTGCTACATATTGTCAAGTTATGATTGCATTTACTATCATGCATAACTTCAGTTTATATTTTGGGTTCTTTCTCTTTAAATATATACTGGTTGCATTTTCCATCTGTCTCACAGGTGGGGTGTGTCTATAAATGGATTGCATTTTTGGTGAATTGTTCATACACTGAAGAAGGCATTGGTTGCCGAAACCGGTCTGTCTAATAAAGGGTTATTATTTAGCCATCCATATGTATTTGACCTAATTATTTTCTTTTTACTACTTCTGGATCGCACATTGCTGGCCTTTTGTTGTTTACTTGGTTGGTTCGGCCGCGCATCTACCTACCTGCATAGCATCATGTTGGGTTGTGCTTATTTAAAATTAAATCACTGTCTCAAAGCAAAATCTTTCTCACTGTGTTATTATTAATACCACATACAAGCCTGTCCTTTATTAACTCATCTCTCAAATCATCAAATCTGCACATTTTATCCTTACTTCTCAAGTCAGTTGTATATTCTGCAAAAGTTTCACCAGGTTTTTGATCCCTTGTGTAAAATAAGTACCTTTCCATTGTAATATTCATTTTGAGGTTACACATTTCTCTAAATTTACATTTTAAGCACTCAGGGTCTTCCCTTGTTTCAGCCGGTACCACAATATGCCAGTCTTCCCCCTTCCCTGCAAACACAGCAGGTGCATGCACAAATGAACACTCTGTTTCAATGGCTTCTAAACCAGCTAAATTAAGCAGAATAAATGCTTTTGCACATGCGTCTTTGTCAGAAAAAGCAGCCTGTATGAAAATATATTCCTTCTCAAAAACTCTCTAATTTTCTGCAATAATGTTATCAAACACAAGTCTGCAAAATCCTTCTGCCATGCCCACAGATTATAGTAAAACAAAAATGCAAAATGGCTCTAGTAATTATGTATGAACATTCACACACACCAAGTACCTGTAATAATATTCAAATGCATAATAAAATCTTTGAAAGACTCTACTCTATGAAATTAGCTCTGAAATAACTGTACTTTGCGAAATATTCTCTGAAATAACTGTACTTTGTGAAATTACTCCACTGTAATACTGCCCACACTTGCAAACACTTTGCACACTTCAGATATTTTGAATAGCTTTAGTTAATATGAAAAAAGTAGCACATAGCAAAAAAAATGCGGTCATTTTCCCTTTTTTGTACATTTTATGATTCAGATATTGTTTCAAACATTTTCATAATTATTTTGAAGATTTTTATCAATATGTCACAGTTTTAGACATTTCATTTAATAAGAAATTTGTTTTGATCGTACTGAGTACTTTGTTTTACATTTGTGGCGAAAGAAATCATTTGAGTGAGTTTTAGTACCTAATATAGGTTTCTGACCTGTTTTGCGAGTCATTTGAGCAGCAGGGATGATCCACTCCTGTATATTCCTCTAACTTAAACCGGTTGCCTCATGGTTGTAACTCTGGATCCCATTCTGACACCAAGTCACTCTTCTTATGTGCATTAAGAAGATGTTGAGGTCTGGGTGTTCGTTTAAGTAGCTTATTGTATACAAACACATAAGGATGGATGGCAGGAACATTGAACTTAAACAAACTGACTGACTACATACTTGCATGCTCTCACTCTGGCTGCTCATGCAAAATGGCACTCTTGCTGCATGCGCTCAGTATTTATATGCACATGCTAGCTCACTGGAAAGCTTCTTAAAGTACATCACAAACTCTGATCTATATATGGTAAGTTTAAAGAGAGGAAAGGTTTGCAATAACACTAAGTAAAGACTGCTAGCTATTTCTGCTTTGGTGAAAAATAGTTGCTAAGGAATGTGTAAGGGTGTTTATTCAACTTTTGCTTGGTTAATCTAAAACTTCTCTGATTCCTCAGAACCGAATCCTAGATTAGCTAACTGTAAATCTGAGGATACTAGGGCACACCTAGCATCCTCAGTTACTGCTAATTGTAATCGGATCTGCTTGACTTTGCAAACTAACTGGCAGCTGCTGATACTAAATGCAAACAATGCAGCTAACTTCTCCAATCCCATTCCTGAAAAAAGAAACCTATCAAGAAGCTGCTGTTTAAATGGAGTTGCTATAATGCAGGCAACATTAGCAAGTTAGTCACTGAATCTTTATACTCTACAGTGCTTCTAATGCAGCTAACTAGCCTGGAGAAACACTCCTGAGCCTTCAAATGGATGGTTTCTTTTTCAAGTATCCTAGGATGGACTCCATCAGGTTACAAATTTAAATTTGCAGAATTATGGAGGCCTTTTATAATAGCAACACAGCAATACTCTAATACATCTAAATCTTTATCTAACCCTCTCAGAAGTAATCTATTCCAATAGAAAAGTGTGGCTCAAGGTCTCACATGTGGAAGCTTTTTTCTTTTTATTATAAGTGCATTTATAAACAAAACCACAACTGCAAATACTTCTTTTTGACAGGGTCCCTTTTTGTCCTGTTCCATGCTGGCATGTAGACTTGCATGTATTCAGCTGGAACTCTTCGTCTATCCTAAGAATGATTCTGAGTAGATCAACAAATTATGTTGACTTAAAA
This sequence comes from Protopterus annectens, assembly GCF_019279795.1. Taxonomy (NCBI): domain Eukaryota; kingdom Metazoa; phylum Chordata; order Ceratodontiformes; family Protopteridae; genus Protopterus; species Protopterus annectens. The sequence continues at coordinate 453,695,334 of NC_056731.1, read as the reverse complement.
AAATCACTGCCAAGCTCAGAAAGAACACCTCATGTCTGTCATTCTTAACTATTTTCAGTCATAAGAGCAAAGGAAATCAATGATTTTGAAATAAACATTAATGCAAAAAAAATGTATGCATACATTTGCTTTGTGGAGGAAAAGTGTAAAATCGCAACAGCAGCAGAGTGTTGTGTTGTACATCAATGGAGGGAAAGATGGGAAGTTGTACACAGATGGAACCCCAACTGTAACCTAGTCAAAACATGTTCAATTAGCAAACCTAATCTCTGAAGAGCTGGCTGGCAGGATAGGGTCAAGCAGTATTTCAGCCAGCTCACTTACTCCAGGGAGGGGCAAGTTAAGTACTAGCAGTAACCAGTGGAAACAAATGACACTAGTAAACAGACATGTGCATACATAATAAACACGGAGAACTGGGGTGTGACAGTAGGTAAGGCCATAAAGCCTTTCCCAGCTCTCTGGATGCTGCCATACCAGGATTCCCTGATCTCTTCTTCATGTGCGTCTACAACCACATTGCCAAAGTGGTTAGGAAGACCTTCTATATTGCCCACCTTATCATGAAGGGTTTCACATCTAGATCAAGAGAGGTCATTGTGCCCCTGTACTCTTCTCTTATCAGGCCAATGATTGAGTACAATGCCCCATTTGGGATGTATCTCACCCGACACCTGCAGCAGTTGGAAAGACCCCAAAAGTTCCTCACCAAGAGGATAAAGGGTCTTAAACATATGTCATATGCTGCCCGACTGAAAAAACTCCAGCTCTATTCAGTCGCATACCGCCTACTCAGAGGTGATCTGTGCCTGACGTACAAGGCCATGTCCAATCCTGAATTAATGGACATGCTCCACCTTAGAAAATCCAAATCCATCAGAGCCACGAGAACAAGTGACTTAAACCTCAACACAGAAATAAATAGAACGTGCTGGAGGGACAGATTCATAACCCAGAGGCTCCCTACACTCTGGAACAGAATCCCAGTCCATGTTAGGCAGAGCCCCTCACTGACTCTATTCAAGAGAAATCTTGACGAGTGGATGGGAGATCGTAGGTTTACCCCAGGGGTCATCTCTGTGTCACTACTAGACAGAGGCATAGTAAACTAAACCCTAAAAGGGCGTAGTATTCTCATCCTAAGGGGTGGTGTAAGCCACATACACTCTGGCTAGGCTTATAAATGCCCTAGGGCAGATAGCCTAGTACGAACCTATGAACCTATGAACAACTGCTTACACCAAACAGTCCCTTCCTGAGGGCCCAGTCCAAAGGAATAAGCCAGACAGATGTGAAGGGAATGTGGAGCAGAGGATCGAGGAGGAACTCCAAGACACAGCTCACTCGTGACAGAAAGCTGTGGAAGGAGAAAAAAAGGAGACATTTAAGGCAAGACCACACTGTCTTCACACAGATTACCAGTGATGATTAACATCCCAATAAACTACTGAAGCAACTGTTTTGAACTCGTCTATGTTTTACACCGAGTGCTCTCTGATGAGGAATAACTGCTTCCATAACACTAGCTAGCTTCACGTTTAGCATTTATCCTTTGTTCCAAGTTACGTTTATCAGAAGGATACTCTCAGTAAAAATGCAAAAAAGAACACTATTAAACAATACTTACAGAAATGACCAAATATGCCATTAAAGAGGAGTTATCTAACAGACACAACAAAAATCATGTAATGAAAAGTTTTTAAGACACACAGTTAAACCCCTGATTTGTGTGTCAGCAGTGGGTCTATATCACTTCAGCGAAGTGACAGTTACGCGAGCTGCATTTCATCAGAAATGCCTTTCATCTAAATCCGCTCTTGTGGGGGCCGCACCCCCCCCCTGCTGATTATATATACGAACTCCTGAGATCGCACTACAGTGGGGAAAGGGCATATTTCCTAATCCTCACTGTACCGTAACCTCAGTATGAACAGTTCGACAAATGGCATGTTCGATGCAAGTGAACTGAAAATGCCATTCGCTGAAATGAATTTTCGCTAAAGCAATATATACCCGTAAGTAGCATTATCAGAGGTATGTTTATTGTGCCATTACACCGTACAGCTAGATTTGCAAATGTTATGTCAAATAACTACAGCTACATACGTAGCAGTCTAAATTTGATGCAAGTCTCAGCACCACTGTTCTCGAGACAAAATTGTGATAACTCACCTATGCTTACTATAACGGAAGACAAGAATGTTCTTTCCAGCAAGAAGGAAACAATGTGCCACATGTCAGGGCAGACTAGGGATAGCTACTTAAAAACTGTAAATCACTCCTAGAACGTAAGCTGCAGATCAGTATCCTCTCCTTGTTTTATAATGACCTATAATGTACTACTTTAACACATGATGTTCTTATTAAATGGTTCCTAAAATGGAATTTTGCTGTATATAAACTTACTCTAATCTACAACTTGAAAAAGTCCCTTCCTATGCCAGTGTAAAAACTTCTGTTAAAAGTAAAAAGGAGACTAAAACCAAAAAGGAGACCCTAAAAAGTGCCCAAAATATGTAGTATGGAAAAGTTCACTACTGTCTCTTTTGTCAAACATTAATGGTCTTGATCCATCTTCTTATGATCCCATCTCAGAAAAGTCAAGAAAGTAGGTTAACATCATGCCAACACAGCAGTTTTTCACAACAAACAAGGAAAGGCAGAACCTAAAGTAACTTTTTCTTTTGTCTGTATTAAAAAGGGTCAAATTGTGACAGCTCAGAAAAGCAATGTGGCTAATTATTATGAAAAATACACTAAAATTCACCAGTTATCTTAAGGTGCTGCAAGACTATGACAGTACTTACATAAATCAGACTACTCCTTCCTTGGAACTGGCCAGTTAGGGTTGTTGAACTGTCCCGAAAAATATTTCAACAAGACTGATATCACCAGTGAATAATGGGACACAATTTGTGAAACACTTTGGTTTTTGCAGAACAAAAAATAAATTCTTACCTGAAAAGTGTTCTCCACAAAATTAACTTCTAAATATGCTGGAGGTAGAGAGGGAACGCTAAGGGCAGACTGAGAAAGTGGCGAGACAGATGCAGTAAGCGATGGCTCACTGGGCTGTTTATCAACCTCCTTATTCTGCAGTGGCTGTTCTGTTTCTGCAAGTGTCAGAAGTTGCAGCTCTGTGTTTATATCTGACAGTTTCAAAACATTCTCATCATTGGCAACAACCTTAATGTCACAATTTTCATTTCCATTTGTTAGTGATATGCAAACTTCAGAAGCATTTTCCTTTTTCAGAGCTTCCCAGAGGCCACAAATCCAAGGATCAACAACGGCTTCTGATCTAAAAAGAAAACACCTTTAATATACATATATGATTTGAAGACAAAATAAATGTCAATCATTAATATGCTTTCAACAGATACAAAAGTCAAAGGACACAATGCTCAACCTGTTGACAAACAGAAGCATAGGGTCATCATACAAGCCCCAGCCACCACCAAGGTAAACAGCACTTTGTCTTTTTTTGTACAAGAAACCACTTAATACTTGCAGTCCCCTCCTTACCTAACAAAACAGAAGCATACATGAACTGAAGTAAACATACCAGGGTGCTCACTGTGATAAAAGAGCTTCAAGAAAGGCTCTTCCTGCGGATTGAAACCCACTGACTAACCTACTAAGGAAAAACTTTTTTCATCCCAGTACCCACAAGTGACATATCATACCTTCTAATCAACATCAACACTTATACAACAATTTAACATGTAATGCAGGTGAACCATGAGGGAAAAAAAACACCACCAAACCACACACTCAAGAGTGGAGGACTACGTATGCTGTAGTCATAACAGATAATTAAAACCATCCTTGTGTGGTGGGCAGATTTGTAAGTGAACATGTGATTTATGAAGCTTTCTTTAAAGGAGAAGGGAAAAGAAAACATTTTATAATATGACAAGAGATGAACAACTGGCACTGAACAATCTGCACACTAATAATGATATTATAATTGAGGAGATAAAGGGGGCGCTATTGCTTTTATGAATAAATAAGATTATATTTCAACAGTGCTGGATATTTTATGCGACTCTTTTAAAGAGTGGAGTATACTTAAGAGTAAAGAATTTGTTATATGACTTACAGTTGAATAGTGATATTACTATAGATAAATGTGTGTAATAGGGTCTATGTCAAATCAGCAAACGCTTAAAAAAGCAAACACTGATTTATCGACCCTCTTTAAGCAAAGGCTTAAAATCCTGAACACCCAGAACAGCAATTTTTTTCCCACCCCACCTCCGATGTGGGGGGGGGCTCTGCCCCCACACCCCCCCCTACTAAAATATACCAACTCCAAGATCGCACCACAGTGGAGGAAATGGCAAAGTCCTGAAAATGGCCCAGCAATTTTTTTTCCCTGGGAAAAAAATCACTGTTCCGAGTGTTCGGGATTTTCAGCTTTCACTTCAGAGGGTCAATAAATCAGTGTTCGCTTTTTTAAGCGTCCGCTGATTTAACATAGACCCGTGTAATACACCCTATCATAAAAGTTTTATATTGACTTCCAGAAATTCATAAGGATCCTATAAAACCATCTAGGCATCCAATTGTCTCTGGCAGTGGTTGGGTCACTAAGCCTGTATCTGCTTACCTTGAAGTTATTCTAAAGTCAGCTCTGAAATCTGTAAAGAGTTTTATTAGGGATACTAATGATTTTTTGCAACAACTTTATTTGTAGTATCAGAAGTAAGGTTTGATTTATTACTGGCAACATTAGATGTCAATTCACTAATTACAATAACTGCCAATGAATATCGGACACAACTATTGGGGATTCCCTATGTAGGTAGGCTGACACTATTTGTATGCTGCTAGATACTGTCCTTAGAAATACTGTTTTTATGTTTAATAAGAATATTTATCATCTAAGACGAGCATAGCTATGGGTACTCCAACAGCAAATTCATATCCTAATATTGCTCTTTTTAATTGGGAAGGACAATTTATCTATAATCGTCATTATACATCATATGTTCAAATTTTATAAACGTTTTATTGACGGCTTTTTTTGATTTATAGTCAGGAAGTGTAGATCATCATCATCATCTTTCGGCTGTTCCCGTTAGGGGTCACCACAGAGGATCATCTGTTTCCATTTCTTTCTGTCCTCTGCATCTTGCTCTGTCACACTAACCACCTGCATGTCCTCTCTCACCACATCCAGAAACCTTATCTTAAGCCTTCCTCTTTTCCTGTTACCTGGCAGCGTCATCCTTAGCATCTTTTTCCCAATATACTCAGCATCCCTCCTCAGCACATGTCCAAACCAACATAATCTTGCCTCTCTGGCTTTGTCTCCAAACCTTCCAACCTGGGCTGACCCTCTAATATACTTATTCCTAATCCTGTCCACCCTCATAGTCAGGAAGTGTAGATATGTTGTACAAATACATGCTTAAGTTTTAAACTAAAATTTTCTTTGTCTATGATTAGCTTTAGTACATGATGTTGGTAAATAAATAAATAAAAAACTACATATAAATGTGTATCCAAATAAATACTTCATAGAAATAAAATAGGCAATGAAGAAATAATATATACCAACCTCAAAATTAACCAAAACAAAACCATCAACATAATTGGATGCTACTTCCCACCTGGCCAAAACATCCCTCCACTAGAAAACCTCCTCAACTGGTCTACCCACCATCTCCCGCAAGAAACCATCATCTTAGGTGATTTCAATATTGACTGGCAATCCTGTTCAGGCAACAATCCAACCCATCATGTACACCTTCATGGCTTCACCCAACTAGTCCAGTCACCAACCAGGATAAATAAAAACTCCAGCAAGCACACTACCCTGGATTGGATACTAGTCAGTAAGAGCCCCCAGTCATATATAACAGGCTGCTTATCAGATAGCCTCAGTGATCACTCCCCAACATTCCTACTCAAAAAATACCTATACCAAACTAAACCTGTCATCTACCGTCAAATACGTAAAAATCTAAAGTTTAACCCACTCACATTCATCTCATCCCTCAAAGAATGTAACTGGCATCCTCTAAAGTACCTCAGTCTAGATGATGCAGTTGAATTTTTTAATACTACCTTCCTGAACATCCTTAATTACCATGCTCCCATAAGATTTCCAGAACCAAAGCGCAACCCTCCCAATGGCTACAGAAAACCACTAAGTCAGAAATGAAAAACAGGGATAAAGCCTGGGAGCACTGGCACAAAACCAAAACCCCCTTAGCTAGACAGAAATTCCTAGAACTACGCAATAGAGTCAAAAAGCTAATACTACCAGTCTGCCCTAGACTCCTCACAACACAGCCCCAAACAATTCTGGTCCTCCATAAACTCCATCCTCCACCCAGGTAAAGTCAGTACCCCTCCTCCTAACATCCCTCACTCCTCAGAAAATATTGCTACCTCATTCAACAACACACTTCACCCAAACCTTACTATCACTAGCTAAACAACATAACCCCCCTCCCGTCCAACCCACACCTTCAACTAGTAATCTCCCCACTGCCTTCTCTTTTTCTCCTGTACCTACCTCCAACATAAAAAAAACTCTTAACTAAACTTAAACCCACCAAATTAGCAGCAGACAACCTCCCAAGTGAATACCTACAAATCGCAGCTGATGCTCTGGCCTACCCAGTATCCATCTTGATTAACCGATCTCTGTCAGAAAGTTACGTTCCCATACTGTGGAAAGTATCACATATAATTCCCCTCCACAAAGGTGGACCCTCTGCAGAACTAACCAATTAACACCCCATAGCTATTCTCTCTCCACTCTCCAAAATACTAGAGAGATGCATACACTCTCAGGTCTCAGACTACCTCATTACTAACAACCTCCTTTCCAGTACTCAGCATGGTTTCCGACCAAACCATAGCACCACCACTGCCTTACTCTCCTTTACTAACACTATCCTTCAGCAAAAAAACAATGGCTATCTCTCCTCTGCTACTTTCCTAGACCTATCTAAAGCATTTGACATGGTCCCACACAAACAACTTATCTCTGTCCTCAATAACCTTTCCTTCTCTCAATCAGTCACCAACTGGTTGAAGAGTTACCTGTCTGACCGCCAACAATCCGTTGTATGGCAGAATGACATATCTCCCCAACTACCTGTCTCCATAGGGGTGCCCCAAGGATCCATCCTTGGACCCCTACTCTTCTCTGTTTACACCAATAATCTAGCCTCTGCCACCAAACATGGCACACTCATACAATACGCAGATGACTCGACCATCATCTGCTCAGCCCAGTCCCTACCAAAACTGCAAAAAGTCACACACGAAGCCTTTTCCTCTGTTGAAACATGGTTATCCGATGCCCAATTAATACTCAACCCAAACAAAACTAAACTACTCATCTTCCAACCCAACATACTCAAAACAACTCTCACTTTAACATCACAGCAAAAGACACCACCACTATATACCCAATTGAACACACCAAATTGCTAGGAGTGGAAATAGACAATAAACTAAAATTTGACATTCACATATCCGTGACCATAAAAAAAGTCCACAAAAAACTAGGAGTGTTATACAGAAATAAGCAATTTCTCACCAAAGCAGCAAGGATTTCAATAGCAAATTCCCACCTTATCTCCACTCTACTTTATGCCTCTCCAATATATACCAACCTAAGGCAATGTGATCTAAACAAACTAGAGACCTGCTACAATAAAATCTCCAAATTCGCCACAGGGGCATCCTACCATAGTCACCACTGTCTCTCACTTGCTGAACTGGGCTGGCTTGAACTCCCTCACCTCCTTCAATGGTATCAACTCTCACTCGCCCACAAACTAGTAAACCATCCACTAAATGTCCCATCCCTACAGAATCTACTCCAACCCTATCGCACCACCAGACCACTAAGATCCAGCAACAAAAATCACTTGCAGATCACTAAAGCCAATAACTCTGCTGGTGAAGCACTATTCTCTTGCGCCATGGCCAAATTATGGAACTCACTCCCACCCACAATTACCTCTGTACCATCATGCACCCACTTCAAAACTTTACTAAAAGCACACCTAAAACATGCTGGCTATGCCCTTGCAACTCCCACTCTAATATCATCCACCCCATCCAACCACTACCTTTCTTTCCACTCCACTAACTACCTTGATTATAGCAAGTTCAGATGCTCATAAGCCTAGTACTTATTATACAGCAGGAACTTCTCATTGTAACATTTGTTAATGTCTGTTATGTACTTCACAGATAAAGATTCTAGTTGTCTACTGATGTACTATGTTCTTCATCTGTAAATATGTTGTAAGTAATTGCTATGTTAAATTGTTAATCGCTATGTAATCCAATGTAACTACTGTCTGTTTATTTTACTGTGGAGCTTTTCTCCCCGGGCCTCCGCTGAAAATGGACCTACGTCCAGTTGGACACGCCCGGTCAACAAATTTAAATAAAAATAAATAAATAAATAAAAATAAATAAATAGAACTAGTATGCATCCAAGGTGTATGTTTAAAGGAATCATACAGAGTCAGTTCGTAATACCCAGCCAATTAGATGCAGATACTGATATTTGTGTACAGCAAATAGATGAAATGTTGTATGATTTTAGGGTCAAAGGGCATGAATATGCTATTTTAGCTCACAAGAAAATCAGATTTTTTTTCTATCATGTGATATGGTAGCAAAACCATCTTTTTCTGAAAGAAATGTTGGACAATCCCAAGGCTCCATACTTGGGCCCCTCCTCTTTGTCATATTTACCAATAACCTTAATACTGCCACCCAAAATGCTATCATCATCCAATATGCTGATGATTCCTCTCTTATCTGCTCAGCCCACTCCCCTCAAGAACTTCAACACAATATGCAAAGATCTTTCCAGGACATTGAAAGTTACCTCAAAAGCCATCAACTCATCCTCAACCCGAATAAGACCAAACTCATTATCTTCTGTAACAAATCCTCCAAGCTCAGCTCACCACCCCTCTACATACACTCTTCCAATGGTGCAATAACTGAACCCCTCAATCAGACCAAGCTGCTTGGAGTTACCCTAGACAATACATAAAAATTCGATAAACACATCTGACTTACAATTAAAAAAGTCTACTCCAAGCTCGGAGCTCTCTATAGGGTTAAACTCTATAGGGTTAAACCTTACCTTACACAACAAGCTAGACTTACCACTGCTACATCTCACTTGCTATCCACCCTCCTCTACTTCTCTCAGAACTTTACCAAGCTATCCAAGGCTGACCTTAATAAACTAGAATCCTGCAACAACAAAATAGCTAAGTTTGAACTTCCCAATCTAGCACTAAAGCAAATGTCACTTGCCCATAAAATCATATACAACCCCACTAACTGCCAAGCTCTTTCAAACCCAGTTCAGCTTAACACTAATTGTAGGCTGCTTTGGTCATCCAACAAACTAATGCTAAAAGTGACCCAGTCTCACAACTATTATGGCATCTCTCTCGACTTCTATAAAATAGCCAAGGAATGGAATAATCTTCTTCAGCACATCCTAAAAAATCCTAATCTGTCTGCATTTAAAACTACCCTAAAGGATTACCTAAATACTAACTGGCTTTTCTCCTGTATTACTCCTGCCTAGTTTTTTCTTTCTTTCAATTACTGTTCATCTCTTGCATGTGATTCCTATTACTGCTCATCTCTTGCATGCGATTCCTATTACTGCTCATCTCTTGCATGTGATTCCTATTACTGCTCATCTCTTGCATGTGATTCCTATTACTGCTCATCTCTTGCATGTGATTCCTATTACTGCTCATCTCTTGCTTGTGATTCCTATTACTACTCATCTCTTGCATAACTTGCATATTCCCTCTTTTTCTTTTGGATGTTGTATTCCATTATATAACTTCTTAGATGTGTACCTAACTTACATTGTATACTATGTAACAGTTTGCTATTTCCTTTGTAATTCTTGTGTGAACGTGTAATATGCATTTTTTATTTTTTTTCTACTTGTACTTTTAACTAATTTGTACTGCTCTGGAGATTTTTCTCCCCAGGTCTCCACTGAAAACGTTTTTTTTCCAACCCAGTGGGACACTACCTGGTTATCAAATGTAAATAAATAAATAAATAAATGAATCTAGTAATGATAAATTTCCCTATGTTAGGTATATTACGAAGTATAATAGAAGGTCAAGTCAGGTAACAAATATTAAAAATAATTGATCTAATTTGCACACTTTCCAGAGATGAAAAATATTTTAATCAATATGCCAAGATTATCATATAGAAGTAACAGGAATTTAAAACCATAATTTTGTTAGAAAGATTTATGTAAAAGGCAAATTCTTAATGTGCGAACAGCTCATACTCAGAGTTTTAATTGCCAGTTTTGTCAATATATTTTATATCCAGTAAGTGGTAGGAAATGTATTTTTAAGTGTTTTGCTGCACATACGTCTCAGCATATAGTTTATTCATGTAATAAGTGTGCAAGATTTTAACCAGGAAAGAGCAATAAGAAATTTAAAGAAAATATTTCTGCACACCTTTCTTATACTACCAATGCTTTTTCACAATTTATCACTGACAAAAGTATTGAACATTCTTCATTTTTAGATACAAAACTGAAATATCTAACCATGAGGTGGTAATTTTGTCACACTTACTGAATGTGCAGAGTATAAATGGATTTCAGTACTTTTTCCTTATGAATACAACTAATAGCATTAAACCTGTATTAAAATTAAGATCTCTTAAGAATTAATAATCTAGTGTATAAAATTATGAGAAATGTATTAAAATATCTTGTGTGTGTGTGTGTGTGTGTGTGTGTGTGTGTGTGTGTGTGTGTGTGTGTGTGTGTAAATTTTAGGGCTATTTATTTAAGTATTTTATATTATATAAATATTTATTTAATAATCAAAAGGATTAACTATGAATTGATTGATGTAATTTATGTCACTTTTTAAGAGTCAGTGTTTTTAACACTCATGTATTCACACATGGGAAGAGCAAGTAGCTTGAAGGCTTTGTGTACTATTACATACTTTGATTTTTTTTTATCATCGTGCCTTGAGTAATTCATTGTGCTATCCTTTTTCTGCATTGTAACATGTGAACATGCAGTACACAGAATAGCCCTGATGAAGGACCCCCCTTTCCGGTCTAGAAGATCTGCAAGTACAATCAAAACTGTTGAGAAATTATTATGCCCTATGCTAATACATGGTTGCTACCTTGCAGCACAAAATTATATAAGCAGTCAAGAAAGTTAACCTTTGAAAATATGAATCCGCTGCTTCTTCCTTTAAGGGGGAAATTAAAACACCTACTGGGCTTTCTGACATCTTTGACCCAATACAAATAAAATGCACCAGGTTGATATTCAGAATAAGAAAATGTGTTCACAAGGCTGTCTTCAGTAAGGAGAACAACATAAATGAACTGGTTCAAGAATAACACAGAGATGCTATACTTCTGCAAATCCAAATAAAATATACAATGCATTAAGGCTTCAATAAGAATTCTGAAAATCTGTCCTTCGCTGTCCAGGAGAGAATTTAATGGTCATTGGGAACAGAGACTTCCAGGAGAAAAAAACATTGCATCTGCCACACAAACAAGCTCAAAAGTGGGCAACAAATGCCAATTTAACAAGATGAGGGAAGAACCAGGCTGATCAGTGAAGAATGGACCAGCACACCGTATAGAATACTTTAGGAGTTCGGTCTTGTACTAATACTCTGGTATCCAACAAGCGGTAGAATGCAAAACTGGCACAGCTTATCCACTGACAAAATAAATGACAAATATGGGCTAGACATTCCTACCATGGTACATGCAAAAGTCCCAGCTTCCATACCAGCAGAAGAAACCACTCACCTTCAGTGCATGCAAATTACTTCCTTAGAGGTTCTTGGAAATCCTAAAACTTCTTTAAAAAGGCAAACAATGTGTCCGGGATTAATTGAGAAGTCATATCTTGAATGATCATGAGGCAGGGTCTGGGGAGTCAACAGACCCAATTACTGATCAAGTCTGGCTCTCTACTTGCCACCTACTATGACTGTAGGGTCTACATCTCTGCTTTCATTGCCATGCTGAAGGAGCATAAATGAGATATTCTGTCTTCTTTGGAATCCAGCAGACAGCCAGACTGTGCAAATAGGCTCATGCCATGGCACCAATAACCTGGGGTTTTCCATTATTTAATACTTCTTCCAGGCAGTAGTGTATTCCTTGTGAAGAATGCAGTGTTAAGCATCACTTCTTTTTAAAAAGAATAATTTAATATAAACATGAAACATCTGCAGGCTGGCAGAGGATCAGAAAGTATATCAAATACTGGGTACTTCTTTATATCTAACAAATCTTGTTTATTTTCACAGTAAGATAGAAAAATGTGAATCTAGGAGTTGCTTTTTTGGTGGCCAGGGCAAAAATTTGACTTTACTTCCCTCCAGCTGTTGTATTTTTTACCTAATCTGCACAAGCTGAAGTTCAATATGCAGACGGCTTGCACATTTTCAAAATAATTTGCTTACAATGAAAGCACTGCAGAGGCTTTTGAAGCTGCAGCCACACAGCTTTCAATTACACTGTAATTTGCTTTCTACTGGGTTACACACAGTAACAAAATCTTTTCCAGAAACTAACAAAAGTACATCATATTACACCCAATAAATACACTTGTCATATGGTTTGTTGCAGCTGAAGTTGCAGAGATTCATTTTACATGTCATTATAACTTAGGAGTTCTTTACTTATTTTAGAATACATTAGAACTTTAATTTATTATCAAAACATATGCTGTTTGTTGTGAATGGGTTAACATTCGCATTTCTTTTACTTTTTCAGTCTTCAGCAGAGAATTAATCATTTGTGCATTGGACACCCTAGCACTGTGACCTCTGTGTGATATTCTATCATGATCAACAGCTCCTGGGAAAGTTTTTTTTTGGTGTGTGTGTGTGTGTGTGTGTGTGTGTGTGTGTGTGTGTGTGTGTGTGTGTGTGTGTGTGTGTGTGTGTGTGTGTGTGTGTGTATGTATGCACCCCTTCCACCAAACTATCATTATGTGCTTCCTGCAGTCACAAACAGTCATCAGCTGCAATAAGACTTATTTCACCTACTCCCTACTTTCAGTCTCCAACAGCCAGTAATTTTTAGGTCTCTTCATGTTGCAGGTTAAAATATATTAATTTCCGAATTCATTGGTGGTGTTGAATTGCACTATTTTCATCATGGCTGTTTTTTTTTGTTTTGTTTTTTTAATGATGCATATTTTTGCAGCCGACTGCACCCTGCATTTTATGTAAACACCAGTATGCAAAGCAGAAGCCTCATTTATACTACCCTAGATAATGCAATAGGCAAAGTATTTAGTGAAGGAGTTTAGGGCACCATAAGAAGCACATTATACCAACATTTTGCACATAAAATAAAGAATCATTGCAACAACTATCCTGAAAACCAACTTTTAATTACAATAAATATACCGATACCAGAGTGAGCACTTTCAACAGTAATAATACAAGACCTCATCATGAAGTCTCATATGAATACCAGTGAAAGCACTTCCATGACTTGATTTTTTATATGTTTATGTTGCCTGTACTCCAATATCATAATGTTGCTATGTCTGTTCAACATTTTACTAATACTGTCTCCTTGTTCTCAGTTGTAATAATCATAAATGTAAAATGCCACAGCTCCTTTCAGGACTTCTCAACCCCAAGTCAGGTATCTCAGAATAAGGCTCATTAGACCATAACAGTGCAATGCTGTATAAATTTGCATCTCTTTTTTTAATATGTGTAGACCTCCACATGAATTTTCAAATGTTACACATTGCTTTCCGTCTCAGCTCCACTTCTACCATTGTTAGGAAGTTGGAATTTAAGCTCATCTTCAGTTACTGACTGAGTTCAAAATATTTCCTTGACAGTAACCATACTTCTACAAAATAAAAAACATTAAATATATTGCAAAGGCTTAAAAGATGATGTTGGTGTTGATTACAACATATTCAGGTTAATGATACATTACTGTGAAATGTAACATTATTCTCAAATAAAAGAAGATCAGGGATGTGAAGATCTGAGTGACACAAGTTGCTAAGTAATTACCATAACTAAAGAATTGTTGGCTATAAGCACATCTACTTGAAAAACCTTTGACTATGGACCAGATGACCCTAATCTGATCAATATCTCAGGTGCCTGGTGGAGCTGGAAGGGAAGGATGGATAAGCATATCCTAGGAAGGCAGTATGGAGCTGGCCATGCACTGACATGATCTCGCAGAGTAGGAGAAGCAATGCAAATTAAATGGCCTGCAGATGGACATTAGGCTGATCAAGCCATCACTCTGGTGGCAGCCTTCAGCGCCGGTGTGCAGAAGCTTGAACTTGCATGGGAAAGATGTTTTGTTCCTTTGCAGTGACAAGGATTACATGTTGTCGGCCATCTAGGGGTGGGGTTAGGGCTATTACAAATATATTCATTGCTAGGATGCCAGTTATGGCACACAGCACCATCACAATTGCATGACTCTAACCCCAACACTGCATGAAAATTCAAAGTCATTGGAAATTGACAGGTTGTGTCCAATTAGGAAAGGTTTTGATAGCCAGCAGCATGGGGCAAAAAAGCAAACAGACAAAGTATTGTCTGTGCTACTACCATGTTTAACATTTCTCAATGTTTTAACAAAACGGAATTTAATCACATGCTCAACATCTCTCAAGAGCCCTTTAATTAAGAAAGCATGCCACATAATAAATTAGCACTGGGTTTTGATCCTTAGCAATGATACTACAGACATCCCCTACAAATTCAAAACCTCTTTGGGGTTCTACAATATCAAAAGCAGGTTCTATAAATAAGCTGGGTGTCCTTGGTTGTAAAACCTATCACTGCCCTAAAGGTTTGAATGATGACAGAATCAGAGATGCTTCTGCTCAAATGTATAAACTGCTCCTTAGGAATCATATACCTCACATGCAATGAGTAACAACTGGTGTAGTGAAGTACTTTATTTGTATTAGTTGGCTTCCTATTGAGCTTATGTTTATGAAACTTCCCATATAAATCTACAAATTAAATTTCATGTAAACTATAAGAGAAAGAAAACTACAATAAGCCACTATAATGTTTCTACATATATCATAAGACATGGTCTATGGTCTGTCCCTCCATACAAAAAAAGTACTGCAAATAAAGCACTACATGCTAATGGAAATTAGTGTAAGAAAAATATATCCTGCATCCCATACAGCTATAGCTGCACTAGGAATAGAAGGTAGCACAGTCAAACCTACAGCTGTGTCTTTGTCAACCTATGTAACCAGTCTCGCTAAACAAGACAACACTATCTTCCAACATAACACGTGAGAGGTAAACTGTAGAGTTTGATGATTCTGAATAGCCAATACGTTTACTAAGCCACCTGCCTAGTACATCAACCCTTTTGTTCTGATTTGCCACAGTTCCTAACATGATAATATCAGTAGCAAATAAAGTGGTAACCTTTTTTCACAGGAAATGTCACCAAATGTTTGAATTGTTTGCTCTAAGTCCCTAATATAACAAGGGTTATAGCTAAATCTTGATTAATAAGTAATTAATAAGCATTCCTATGGCTTCAATTAAGTAACAATAACATGATACAGTAGGATATAAAGGAGACAGACAGTATATTTGTGTATTTTAAGTATAAATGATAAAATACAAAAGTCTGCACTGCAATGCTATACCGCTTTAAACATAATCCGCCCATTTAGCATAATATCATTTGGCACCACATTAATTTATGTAGCTAAGGCATCAGTCGATTACTTACTACATAAGTTTTTATCATAAAAATGAACATAAGTCAACATGGACTACATACTATTTTTATAATGCTCACTGCCCACAATAATGACGGCTCTACCCTTATCCGCTGCAGCAATATAAATCCTTTCATCATTAGTGACAGCTTTCAATGCACACCAGTCCAGACACATTAAAATAAGAGACATGTCTAGGAATTCTTAAAACATACATTCTGTTTTCTACATCTAATCAAGTTTATCCAGTATTTTACTTAGTTCCTTATGGTAATTGCATAAAGTTGTTTTAAATGTTTCATGTTACCTGCACTGTACAAAACTTCACTTTGTTCAGTGGTACAGTTACTGTCATCTGTAAAATATCTAATTTCACTTAATTTTTGCTTATAATTATTGCTCATGTTCCCATGTTAGTGCCTTTGCCGTAGTGGTGAAATGGCTCCTTACAGAAACAGTCCATTACCCCAGTAACCAACCAAATAAACATTAAACAAATGTGAAGAGCAGGATGGATATCACTGGCAGAACAACCAAAGCCAAGGTGAAAATATTTGATCTTGTCTGCAACACTGAAGGATAAAATATGGACTATCTTAATTTCTTTCATATAACACCATAACATACTAGTTTCGGATGTTTACATCCACAGACTGTGCAACTAGAATAACAGGGCACACATCAACTGACTGCAAACTAATCACATATACTGACTACATCACATATACTCACAACAAATAAAAGCTGTATTTTTCTGTGAAGCAATTCAGATTTTTGAATGCAGACTGTCTAATACCTACTGACTGCTTATACCTCAGATATTTAACTATGACATGGAACTGACATCAAGTGACAACAGAGGTCAATGGTTTTGAAACACACACACACACACACACACACACACACACACACACACACACACACACACAAACAACAAACTTTTACTGAAGAATAATCACTTCATTTTTGAAAGGTGGTCCACTTTGGATGGTTAAAGCCATAATTATTTAACTTTGTAATAATACTGGGCAGCTACCAGCTCAAAGACTGTTTTATCCTGATTAGCTAACAGCTTTGGTCACATATAAACTGCAGACCACCCCTTCAACATTTCCTTCCTCTCCGTTAACTGTTTAACTGCGACAGAGTAACTGAAGTCTCTGTGAAGTTGAAGGTTATTTAATCAAACACACACACACACACAGTTTACCCATGATGCTCATAAATTATCTCAAGTCAGAGCATTTAAAAATATCTCATTCACATTTCCTGCAGCTCCACAGATGTTGCTCAACTCCTTTGTTAAATACATTGCTCTCCTGACGCAGAGGCTGGTCATAAATTCATTTCAAACACTAGTACCAGTGGGTCCTATATATATCAGACCCAGAAAGACTGCAATACTTATGTCTGTATTACAGTCCAATGTCCTGATTTGATGTTAATTCATTTCTATTTAATGACACAGGAGGCTTTGACATTAATTCAACTTAACTGCTCACCCATATGCTATGTGCCGAAGGTAAAAACAAGTTACAAACATAACCACTACAGTGGGTGCTAAGATAACTTAGGTTAGGGCAATCTGAGTTTTTACTAACTTTTTTCTTTGAGCTATCTGACACCGTCTTTCCGTAATTAATATAAACGTTTCCTGTGTGATTAAATAAAAATGAAACAAAATCAAACAGGACATTGGACTGAAATGTAAACAATATTGAAGTCTTTCTGGGTCTGATATACAGGAACCACTGTTACTATTCTTTGACACAGATTTATGACCAGTCCATCCCTCAATAATGGAGTTAAAATTTGTTACCAATGTATCACACCAAAGTTACGAGCAAAGCATAATGTTGGCACTATACAATGCAAAAGAAAAAGCATAAGCACATAACTGCTGAACTACTGACTATGTGAAATACCATCTATGCTCACATTCCAAAACAATTAGTAGTTAGACTGAAGCACAGATTCCTTGCAAAAGGGACTGTAATAGTTGACAGAGTCTACCCAGTTACCAAGATAAAATTGTATTATTTACATTTTTCTACTTAAAAGATATTTTGTAATTACATAGTGGCCTACCTAACCATTCACCAAAAATGGAATAAACAAAAAAATATTAATGCATGTACTGCAGACAAGAATTATGGATATCAAAAGGCAGGACAATTAATTTGCACTTTATATACTACTTCCAAAAATCTTTCTAAATAACAACTCATGTGGCTAGACACTCGAGAGTCATCACAAAATAGCAGAAAAACACTCATTATGCAGGCTTTATGGCACAGAGGGATGCAACACTGACTTTGACTCAGATAATCCATGTTCGATTACCAGCCCAGGGACTAGAGAAGCCAGCAGGGGATGTAAGGCAATGCCCTGCTTGCCTCTCTCAAGGGAAAATGATGAAGGTGCATGTTGGGATATGTGCTTGGCCTCCATATCTGTGGTAAAGACCAGACTTGAGACAATGCAGTCTGCCTACAAGGTAGTAGAAACTAGGTAGAGACTGGGGATATCAACAGCAGAAAGGGTTGGCAAAGCACTCACTCAATAAAACAATGCACTCCCACCCCTTGGACTGTTTTGGATTTATATGATGGATTGGTAGGGCTTATTTAAAACACCCATTTCACTGCTCTCTGGTAGATAAGAAGAGGAAGGTCTATACATGGGCTAAACTCTTGGCTAGACTTATAAGGGCCTCAGGGCCAAGAGCCTAGTAACTTCATATGATCCTATGAAAAAAAAATGTACATCAGAAATAATAAACAATAGCCACAGGACTCGTTTCAAACTGTGCCCAGATTAGCATACTCTCCATCAATTACCCATCTGCTATGGATAAAGCATTAGACTTCTCCAAACATAATATGGAAAGAATTACAGGTGGAAGGCATAAGAAAGTTCAAGGAGAAAAAAAACAGTTGGTAAAAACTCATATTGCCTGATGCACAATCTTCTTCATAGCACTAGGTGCTCTATCGCTTTCCAAAGCTAAGTACCTCAGACTTGGAATGTAAATTACAGAGAGGGGTACTGTAAATTTTGAAACAAAGCACTGCTACTGCTTTTCTTGCAGACCGCCCCCCCCCCCCCACAAAGTTTCATTTAGATGGACAAAGAATACAGACTGTAATTGCATCAATACTAACAAAAGAGTATGTACCACAGTGGCAACAAACAGATTTAAAAATCTACACTCCCTTACCCAGTCACTTCATCTGCAAGTCCAGTATCATAGAAGTGCTGCGCTCCCAGCTCCTGGAGTCGCTTGTCAATTGTTTTTCCACAATTGCAAAACATTGAATAACCAGAATCACCTAGAGCTTAAAAACGATTTAAAGAAAAAGGTCAGCATCATTTGTACAAAAAATTTTTGCAGTTTTCTTAGAGCAAAACACTCAATGCAATGGCTTCCTACTGTTAAACTAAATCCTGAATTATCCAAAACATAGATAATATTCTTGTGCAATTAGCAGATGCCATATATTCTGATTAGGCCAAGTCACCCATGCTCTGGGCATTAGTATTTCCTTTCAATCCTTTATAATCTGTACTTCCTCTGTTAGAAATTGGCACTAGACTTCAACTCACTTGCAAACCAGAAATCTGTGTTTTGCTTAAAAAGTAATGGTATGCTTACAAATCTTCAGTCTTAATAATTTTAAATAATAATATTTTACTGTACTGAAATCAAACAAAATAATGGAAATACACACCTCAAAAGACTTTTCAACAAAGACAGTACAAAAAAAATGATACAAGTCCAGAAAAACAAATAAGTAAAAATAATTCTCCGCTTTTGTAATTTGTCAATTTTCAGACTTAAGTGGTAACTGGTATCAAAATCAGAGTATGACATACAAAACACAAAGATCTCTTCCCACATATTACTGTATTTCCAAAGATTTTTAGGGCATTGATTTTTCAGAAGAAAAAAGGTGTATTCCTTACATAACATGGTACAGAAAGAATCTACAGTTCACTAGGCAAGATAAAATCTAAATCACAGTGACAGTAAAGACTTAGATCTTGTCTGGATATTAAGCAATGATCCCAAGGAAAGAGGGCTGCGAGTTTTACTAACTGGAATCTTTGGAATAATTTATTCAAAATACATTTACCAATGGTAGTGCAGAGGGATACAGATCTGATCGGGGTCCTTGCATCATGGAGTATATAAGCAGCATAGGTTCAAAGCAATAGCAGAGAAAGATGGACATGCTCATTCTAGGAAAGAAGGAGCAAAGCAGGACATACAGTGCCACAATGAGGAGCTGCACTGTGTTGGTCATCCTGTGGGTGGGCTTATAGCTCATCAATCTACTGCCTTGTGCTAGTTTTGTCAGTGAGTGTACAGAAGGATGGAACCACAAAGGAGGTCACTGTGAGTCCCCACAGTAAAGCAGACAACCCATCTCCCCCAACCAGTGTTGAGGTAAGGAACTTATAAACAAAATGCTCTCACTGCCAATATGTTATCATGAAAGACAGCCTGAATGATAGAATCTCTGGGAAGTTCTTACCCTAGCAGAAGTGAGGGTATCCCAATTCTAGGAACAAATGGGTTTGAATCCAATAGGGGTGGCTTGATGGATGGCAGGTAGAGGGTTCAAATGCAAGTAGAAAAATATCTTTAGAGAATTTACAGTTTCACATTATGCACTTCAAGTAAACTTGGTAATATTTATGTACTTGACTAATATGAAACAATCAAATTGTAAAAGATGTTAATACAGAGAGGGTAACACAAACATTATGATTAATCATAAAATGTGTACAAACTAATTTGGAAAAACAAAAAAATATTTTCAAAAATAGTCCCAAAATATGATACAAGCTGTAATCTAGACTTCCTTTTTGTAATGTGACTAAACCAGCATGAAGAGCAAACAGAAGAAAAATCAAGATAATGATTAAAGAAAAAGTATGAGAACTCAGATTATCATTAATCCATGTGTAAACCTTTACCTTATTAAACATTGGAAACAAATTAACTCTGACAGTTAAACACAGATTAACAAACATATCTGTTTATTAAGATCCAGACATCTAGTATTATTCTGGTTGACCATAACTTAAATTAAAAAACAGATCCACAAAGTTAAATAACACAAATTTCATCAACTTTGATGGAGAAAGCATTTCTGAATTCCGAATTATATCTGGACTATTTATAACCGATTGATGTAATAGAAATAACTCAAAAATGATCACCTATTTCATTAATATCTGTAACATATTTAAGAAGTTGATTTACTGTTTTTGTGAATTACTAAGTGGTAGAGGCAAAACAAGAAAAGAAAGAAACTATTTTTTTAATCTAACAGCGCATGATTTTAAGATCAAGATAATAACCCAGCTTGGGTTCCAATCCTTCTCACTTTTTTATAAGATCAATTAATGTTAGTTAATAAACTTGTTAATTAAATGAAGCCATCTAAACATACTCTCTTTCAGGCCGTAGTTTAATTTTGGAGGATATGTGGCGAAACTCCCACTCTGTGTTTTTTATTACTTTATATAAATACTGCGGTAGATTTACTAATTAATTAAAAAATCTTATATATGGTATGCATAGTATTACTGAAAACAGAAAATAACCTTGGAAGTATCATGCCAAGTAGAAAGATAAACTATTACTCCAATTAGACTTTTAGATCAAAATGTTATTCAGATGACATTTCTGGCATAACTTTTTGTTAGAAAAATAAAATCAATATTTACAACACAAGCAAAGGGAAAATACTTATTTTACTCAATGTATTACATGGATGTCAGCTCTTTGCTGCTAAGCCAACCCAAAGACATGGAAAGCAGACAGCTAAGCATACTTACACTATCAGTAGTTTTGATTCTGGGAAAGCCTTAGCTAATAAGTGGATGTTTGCTCATGACTTGAATTTTAATTCTGGAAGGTGCAGAAAAGGACAAATGCTTTAAAATACGTTTATATAATTTACATGCAACACTTTTTTTATTTTTATGTATTTTATTTTTATTTGACATTTGCTAACCAGCTTGGTCCAACTGAGCTAAAGCCCATTTTCAGTGGAGACCTGAGGAGAAAAGCTCCAAATACAAAAAGAAGAATATACATTATGTAAAATAAAGTAACTTTAAACAATGAGACAGAGAGAGAGAGAAATAAGAATACATCTGGTTATAAATTTGAGGCATAAGAAAAATTGTAAACAAACTTATGCTATATACAATAAACTTACAATGAGATATACCTTTATTCATTTTATAGTGTTAAGAAATTAGAGTATGTTGTTTAAGACATCACATAATGAAGGTGTTAGCATGTAGCAAAATAAATCGTAATAGAGCCAGAATTTATGACAGATATCTCTATCTATCTAAATACAAACATATATATATATATATATATATATATATATATATATATATATATATATACATACACATGTGTGTGTGTATATATATATATATATATATATATATATATATATATACATACACATGTGTGTGTGTATATATATATATATATATATATATATATATATATATAAAAAGAGAGAGAGAGAGAAACGACACATGGTAAAATCTTTGTGGTATTAGTTTGTAGTATTAGATGCTCCCATTCTAGAAGTGGCTCTTACTCTACTGTTTTAATTACTGTTCTGGAACAACTCTGATGACACTGTCGTTTAGTTTCTGAAGTCCAAGAAAGAATTTTCCAGGCATTATGAAGAGATCCAGATGGCCATAAAGTATAGCAGTTGCAAAAACTGTAACACTGGCGAAAATAAATTTGTTTGACCCCATTTACAGAGGGGGGGTACCTGCCAGACAAAAACTGAGAATGCATTAGCCAAACTGAATCAGAAAGAAAGAAAAAATTGCATATCTACATTCAGTGGAAAATACCGCAACATGTATTATCACAATGCAACTCTGTGACAATACCGGGCAGTTTATTTTACTGGATAATTGTTCTCTTATTTTTTTTACAATTGTTACAGTATTTATCTGTGACATTTGTATTTGTTTATAGTGAGAAAATAATTGCTCTGCTTTTTTGAATAGAATTCCATTAACCCTTACTCTCAGATTGCTCCTTGACAGGGACATCTGCAGTAGGGCCAACCACAGGGATTATTCTTCTCCTAGTCTCACTACAAGTCTAAACATCTCAGAACCAATGTTCACCACAGGCATGTTGCAAGGCCCAACAGACATCTACTGCATTTGGGTTAAGAAATGTGCTCAATGACACAGCGCCCATGTCTTAATCCCCAAATGCTGAAGACAGGATGCTTTACAAAACAACAGTGCCAAAGGCAGCTCTGGTCCCAAACAACAGATCTAACTTGCAGTACTTTGTAAGGTGGCTAAAACATGTGTATGTGGCTCTGGTACAAATATCAGTCACACTCATATTCCTGTAGAGCACATTCAGTATTCTTCATGAATGTTTGTTAACAGCTATAAAAAAAAGGTCAGAATGTCTCTGTGCTAAAAAAGTATTACACTTAGCCAATCATGTATGTGTCTGATAACTAATGGCCTCCTCTCCCATCACACAGTAAAAAACAAATGCTTGACTCATATTTTGGAAAGCCTTAACCCTCAAGGAGGGTGAGTTGCAGTTATCGCTATATTAAGGAAAACATCTGTCTCAGAAGCTCTGAGGAAAAGAATGTTATATGAATGGTTCTATTAAACTCTGAGGAAATTAAATCTAGCCCTCAATGGGATTATGCCTCTTACAATGCATGGACAGGGCTTCTTACACAAAACAAAGTAAAGGTCTCGTATTCTTCTGGCTGAAGAAAACAAAAAAATCACCAAAATGTGGATTTGTTAAGATACAAGGTGGACAGCTGCAGATAAGGGCTTAAAGTGAATAATAGAATATCTATTGATTACAAAATTCATATGAAGCAGAAACTCGATTTTTAAAATAAGATCTAAAAAAGACATGCACGATTTTGCAAAATACTGATTTTGGTTTAGAAGTGGATTGGTAATTAGAGGATTTTTTAGTTGATGATACTAACTGGTGGGCTATCTAGGGCATTTGTCTGGGGGATTTATAAAATTATGTGGCATATAACAGTTATTTTACCTAGAAAGTAATAGTTACATTACTTGTCATGTAACAGTTATACTACCTGGCATGTTATGTAATCATTATGGGTGAAAAGGACAGGCTTCAACATTGTTGAAAGTCTGAAAGTCAATTTAGTTGATAGAAATGTTTGCTGATTACACAGATATGGGCTAGTTTTAGACATTTCCTAATATTAGGCGGGATGAATTAGACTGAAGATGAGCGACAAACACTTTAGACAAGACCCAATGGAAACAGTGTTGCTGTCATTCCATGTTTACCCAGTTCTTCCTTCTGGATTTCTATAGGTAGCTTGATGTGAAGGGACATTTTCTATTGTAAAAAATCAAGTTATACACAGACAATCTGTAAATGTCAGAAGTTGATGGTAGAATGGGAAACGCATGAAAAATACCTTATTTCCAGCTGTGCTAAATTGTCTTACTCTTCAAGACATTCATGGCAGTCAGCACAATGTTTTAAAATGAAAAAGGATGCAATTACAAATGTAAGCATTTGCATTAACAAAGCAATGTTTCACTTGGTTATAGTGATAGTTATAATTGCTAAAAATAATTTTCTCTCTCTTAGAAAAAAGCAAAGACATGAGACAAACAGATTACATCTACAATATGCTGATAATGATGGATGTGAGGAGTACTTCTGAAATGAGATGTATGACTGATAGTGTGACATTTGTAAAAGTGTCTCCAGGGTGAAAGCATCAGATACAGCCTGATCCTGGAGGACATTTATTTGAGCTGCAGCTGATATCAAATATCTGAAGTGTGCAACACATATGAGGTAAGAACCACTACACAGACACGTTATGGGATGTTTATTAATGGAATGGGTCATAAAGGACAAGTGAAGCATACTGGTAAACTGTGACAGAGGCAATAAGGATTTTACATCAAGTCTCCCAATGGGAAATGGTCCAAACACTGGATTGTCTATACACTAACAGTCGGACTATCGAAAGATTGACAAGCCATGTAAATTGATAAAATCAAAGGGATATTTTAGATGTTTTAAGGTAATTTAATCCAATCAGATAAGATATTGCTTTTATTTATTTATTTTTTAGAAAGTAACTGATTTAATTGAATTCATACTGAACAAATTATTTAAAGAGTACACTGAATAAGCAGTGATTTATAAAAGGCAAACAGTGCTAACAAATGTATATGGAATAAGCAGTTATTTTAAAAAAGCACACAGTACTAACATCTATAAGGGCTATATTGAATATCAGTAAAATAATAAATCTGACTAAAATAATAATCAATCTGAGCATGCATTCTCAGGAATTCATCTAGCTCCTTTTGACTTGTGGAATTGCTGAAAGTTTAAATTATATACAATGTAAGTGGAACTATTGTTGTTGAGTATTTTTATTGATGTTTACTGTCAGTGTACCTGGATTAAAGACTGAATTTATATTAAGTCATGGAATACAGTATAAAAGATTGTACTAATAATGCTCACATTTCAAAATGACTGTCTAACCATTTTAACACTTTTATTAAAATCACAAACTGTTAACAATGACATGGATGCAGCAAAGGCATGAGAAACACTAATTACAGAAAAAAAGCAAACAATTGCAAACATTTTCACAACCTTCCTGCATTATACACACTTATTTTCCTTATAAACAATCATTCACTCCAACAATGCATATATTGTTCAAATCCTGCCTTCCCTCAATTTTCACTCCTCCCCCTGAACACTATTCGACATGTATTATTACCATAACTTTCAATGCAATGTGCTTTTTCTAAAAATCATACATTCATTTCCTTTATCTCCCTAGACCACGACTGCAGGTCCAGCTTGTAAAGAGAGAGAAATGTAGGAACTGTGAACCAAGTAGCCATCAGTCAGGACTCTAGAAAAGAAGTCCAAAGAGGTTATCAATGCTCTAGCTTTGTTAGGCAGTGAAAGTCCTTTGATCCTATAAACAATCATGATGCACTCAGGCAACAACCTAGACAACATAACATTGAAAACACTGGTTCCTAGTTTAGTTTTAGAAAAGGACACAAAGTTGATCAGATTTCCTGAAATCCTTTGACGTATGTAGAAACATAAATGATGAACATCCAACAAATACAGGAGATATTCACCATAATTTGTGAAATTAGGAAAAAACACAGATAGATTTATACTCTGATTCAAAGAGGACTCCAAGGTTACCTTGGGGAAAAAAAATCTGGACTTGTTTAGAAGGACATCTCATTCTTGTGAAAGATCAGATACAGTGGCTTACAAGAAAAGGCTTGCTATTGTGAAATCCTCCTTGCAAAGGTAAATCACCACCAAAAACTGACTTTTTCAACACAATTTTAGGTAGGTCACTGATACAAGCTTGAAAGGAGGTTGCCTGTAGTACGTCATTAAGATCCCAAAGTGGTAAAGGATCCCTCAGGGTGGGCGGGGGGATACATACGAGAAAGGTACCTTTCAAAAAGGCCTTAAAACACTTCAGAGATGTGACAGGAGTCTGCTTTTTGCCTATATGAAAATTTGAAATAGTTGCCAGCTGAACTCTAATCATGGAGTACACAGCTCTCATAAGTTAAGGTGGACAGACATGACAACATTGGATCTGGTCTTATCCAGTTTAAGTGGTACTATTTGAATATGATTACACATTAACTGGACTACATTCATTTATGGAGATGTTTGTCAGTCTGCTAAGTGAAATGGGAGATAAAAGGCAATTTTTTGGAGAGAAAAAAGACATCCGTTTGTTTGTCCAGGCTTGGAGATGTAAGCCCTGTTGAAAAAAAACTAAACAGCTTCCCGCTTGACTGGGATCTGTTGGCCCAGCTGGGCTTGGCAGCTATCTCAGTTCCTGTTTCCCAGTCTACCTAGATCTGTGACTGGATGATTTGAAGTTGTATCCTCTGGAACCAAGCTGCATATCCACCATTCCTAACCAATCCTTCAAAAACACAATAATGCAAGAACTTTGGGACTCAGTCCCCTAAAATAGAAACTCAGGGTGCACTACCCCAAATTCAAGGTCTTCCTTTTTTTTTTTTCTGTCCACCAAAACCTCGGCCAGTGACTCTGCTATTAATTCAGCCCATTTAGAATTGGAGTTGAGCCTGCCCATGCTAGGCAAGAGTTCTATGGCAAATTCTTTTCCATTCGCCTGCAAAGGATGGTTGGTTTGGAGTAGGACAGTTTGTTAGTCCTGGATTGTTTGCATGTCCTCTCCCCTTGGCAGCACTCATCCCCTCCCTCAATAAGTCCGCCAAACTTTGCCATTACTATCTCTAGAGTGGAAATGAGTCTCCATAAGCCAAATTCACCTTGGCTACCACTGCACATGCATCATGATAGTGCAAGCTCATCAGGTTCAAACTCCACTAGTTAAAACAAAGTGCCCTCAGTAGGTGTCACCCTTAATATGCAAGGCAGAACCATCTCCCTCCCACCAGGACAGGCAAGATGCTACTGCTGGTGTTCATGCCCATCCTTAGCAGCCTGCCCATACAGGCACAAAATAATCTATTTGATCTCTGGTATCTTGCAGCACAGTCAGGGCTTTATCCATCTATGCCAGATAGCAGGTTCCCATTCCCAAGGTCTTGAATTGAAGCATGTGAGTAGCTATGAACTTCAGCTTTCAATACTCAAGGGTGAGCTCAAAACCTAGTTAATCAAGGGGTTAGTTGGACACTGGACATACCTTACAGAAGTTCTGGCCTGGCTATGAACTCAGAGTGGCTGTCCTTGTTATAATGTTCGAAGTATAAGTAGGACTATGAAGAAAACCTTCCTGCTGTTATCAAAGTGAAGTGCTTCTGGCTTCTGCCAACTTTGCAAAGTAGATAAACATCTTTTCCTACCCTCAATATCAAGTAGTTAGGCAACTGTCAGTGCTGTGCTCTTCCCCAAGAAGTACAGACAGTGTCAGTGCAGGTGTTGGCTAGCAATCAGTCACTCATACACTTATCGTGATGATAGTTACTACACAGAACTTTACTGATTATAGCAAGGGTTTAGCTTCAAATTCTGTAAGCACCTGAAAACGAAATACATAATTGATGGAACTAGCACAGTTATCCACCAGAATTTCACATCACAGTACGCATCAGTCAACAAAGCATACATTTCGGACCATGGATATTTACTTAAAAACGCTGGATTCTAACTGCTGTAGAAGAAATACTCAATCTAGGACCCATCAGTGAGAGTTCTCGATATCAGATCTAGAAATTTTACAGCAGTAGATAACCAGAGATAACTAAGGAAAACAGAATCAGTTAATGGACTGTTGTCTCCAAGGCAGAAAGTGAGCTGTAAGGCAGGTGAGGCTTCCAAAGCTATAAATACTGAATTAGTAATGACAGCATTATACTATAATGGCTGTGTATCATCTGTCTGAAAATGTCATGCATCCCCCGACTGAGTGTGAAAATGATCCCATGAGATCAGTGCTATGGGGTCAACAAATACAAACAAAAACAGATACATTATACTGTATGCTTCTTTTTAATAACTAATGTGTCCAGCAGTGTTTTTAGTAAATCAATTCTGTCACATTGAGCTACATGAAACTAGATTGTTGGGTCAGCCACACTGGGCTATATGAAAGACAATTGTTGGATGCTTAAAATTTACACTAAGTACTATGAAAGAAACTGCAGTGTAAGATGCAGGGACTTCGTGATGTTACTTCATTTTAATATGACTGAAACAAATGGACTGAGAGCTTCCAGTCACAAAATCAGCTTATGAGTTAGACACATATGGAAGGCTTTATTCTGCAATTAACCCTAACCCCACCTCCCAGTAAGAACAAATAATGTTGTTATATCTGGTCAAATATCTAATGCTGAGAACGCCAGTCCTGTGAAAAAACATTAAGAGTCATGAATCTCAAGAACAAAGACAAAGATCCTTATGGGAAACAGCAAAACAGTGAATAAAAAAAGTCAAAGGTCAGCACAGAACTGAGAAGGCACTGGACAGGCATCTGATATGAAGTATACATTAGGAAGCAGGACCAAGACAATGAAATGAAGGGACAAAGGAAACACAGGAAAGAATGGAGGGGCAAACACAAGACCAGGAAGTAAATGAGAATGGGAGTGGGGGAGTGCCAGTGTGGCACCACAGTGGAACACAACAGTCAATCAGCTGACACATGGAATGGTCCATATGGAAAGCACCTACTAATACTAATATTACTAGAAACGTAAGTTAGGCTTTCAGCAACGTTGGGCAACAACGTCTGAATATGTCCTGTACTGTCTGGTCCCTCTGCAGAGCCTTAACACTAAAGTGATGAGAAGAAATAGAGAAACAGTCTATAACAAACAAAATGCATACGTGTAAACAAACAAAAAGCAAAGACTTGCAGTGGTCCTATGAGAAACCACATATTTCTGTACAGGAAAAAGTATCAACATTTTAAAAGTAATGTTACCTAAAACTGCATATCGTAGATGGGCAAAACAATCAGCAGGCAGGTTCTGTAGTTTAATTTCCTTTACAAATTTAATTGCATTATCCGGCGGATCCCCAACTCCCGTTGTAGAAACAACTATCACTAGCGGGTCGTTTTCATTTTTTAAATTATACTGAAAAGAAAGAAAAGCAAAATGTTACATCTGACATACAACATACTCTGTACAGAATAAAAAAATCATAGTAAACATGACTAAAAGTATTCGATATTACGTAGTATCTAACACAAAGGATGTTGTCCACAGATAAGCTACTTAATGAAAAACTTAATCACACATCGAAAAAGATTTATTAGCACCTGCATCCTAGAACTAGGCATCTGCTTTCACCCATAAGCATCAAATGAACTCAAGCTCTACTACCAAACCACTTACAAAATAAACCAAGGTTTCCAACACTGCCAGGATTTTAACTGCAGCCTGCTTCATCAACCAGTGTTGTAACCAGCTAGATCACCAAAATATAACACTAGTGCACAGCATTATTTTTATTTAATCTGTTTCAGTCATGCTGGGCTACCTGCCACATTTATGAGTACTGAACATATTAAGCAAAATCAGTACCCAGCAGTGAGACTTCTGGTGATAGAATATTTCATAATTAATCAGCACTACAACGCATAAAACATCATATTTTCAAAACAGGTATGACTAAAGTCTAGTTGAGGGTTTTAAAACTGGAGTTTGTTACAATTGTAGTTCACTGCCAGAATTTTGAACTTATTTTCCTTAATCAGTTAACTGTTGTCACGTTCATTCCAAATTGAAATGATGAATGCTTATTTGATTTTTAAACAGACTGCATGATGCTCAGTTCAAGTAATAAGTTCAAAGTTAAGGGTCTGGAGTACTTGTATCAACTGTTCAAGTAATCTTATTTAATTGTTTTCTGCTCAAGTAATCAAAGTCTAAAGCAGCTGCTTATTCTGTTTGCATTACTTTGTCCATTGCAAATTAACAAAAATGTAGAAGAAACCTGTAGTCACAGAATGAAAACACTTTTTTTCCAGAGAGCAGAAGCAGTTTATTTCTTCATCATAAAAAAATGAGACTTGAACAAACAGTGAGAGTGAAAATCTATCAGCATTTGTTAGAAATCTTTAAATGGTGACTGCTTTCAAACTTAGCTCACATTTCAGTAGGGGACAAATATGTTAAAGCAGCACAGTTTGACAAATGTATACTCACAAAAACAAACAGGTTTTGAAAAAAAATAATTTGCTCAAGAAACTCAGTGAATTTTAAGGTAAAAAAATCTCACCGCCCAACTGGCAAAACATTATTCTCCTGTCTCCACATGCTCAGGTCCATGTGCCTCTTGTCACCATCACCACAGCAATATACCTTGTTCTAAGAAAGTATGTGTAGCCTTTGTGACTCTCACTTCAACAGCAATCCAAGCAGCAAACACAATCTATAATACATAAAACAAAGCATGCAATACAGTACATAATGATATAGTGATTGGAGCTGCAGTAAAATCCATTAGTATCCATAAAAGCAGTCCAAGCACAATGGGAATGGCAGGGCAGCATTAAATACCTCACAGATTAGCCAATGCAGTGAGTATATATTTTTTACAGATAATTCTGGGGCCTTCTACAGTGGGTAACCATTGGGAAGAATGCCAAGGGGCACTGGAACAACAGGAAGCACACTTGGCCTTTGGTGCAGAAGACTGTGGTTCTATTCCCACACCAGGCAGAATAATAGCTGACAATGCATTGCAGCATAAAGGGGTACTGTACTCCTTAGTCTGTCATCCTTCGAAACAGACATTAAACTGTGACCCCCATCTGCTTGAGTTGCTGGTAGATGTAAAAGATGTAAAAGCTGGTTGCTTGATGTAAAAGATCCCAATCAAAAAGAGTAGAGGAAGTCCCCTGATGCCCCGGCAGAGTTCCCCCAGTAGTATAAATACCACCTCAGGTCTCCCCTGAAAAGAGACCAATAACCTGGTCAACAAAGGATACATAAATAAAATAAAGTAAAATAAAATAAAAAAAAAAAGAGTTAAACCTTCAGGGAGGCAGAAACCAGCTGAAGACCAAAAGGCAAAGACTGGGAACACTAAGTTCAGAAGCTACAGAATAATTAAGTGCCATACAGGAGAGTTAAGTGCCATAAAGAAAAACTTATCCCTCCAACAAAATGCACATTTCACACACTGCATCCATATGTGAAAAGTACAGTTTTGTACCTACCATAAATGTAGATGTTCGAAGATCCACATTGCTGCAGTCCTTACATATGGGTAGTCCGCTGTCCTCGGTCGGCCCGAATACCAAAGTATTAGGCTGACGTCGGTCATGGGCGCTCAGATCTGACATCAGAGCGTCAGGGTATAAAAGCGCATGACCGACGTCATATCCTCAGTCTTTTCTTGCCCCAGATGTCAGAAGGCCCTAAAAAGAAAGGCCACAGCCCAAAAACAGGATACCTCCCAAAAACATGCCCAACAACAACCATCACCCAAACCATATAACCATGCCAAACTACAGAGGGAAGGAGGGAGGGTAAATTGGACTGCAGCAATGTGGATCTTGAACATCTACATTTATGGTAGGTACAAAACTGTACTATGTTCTTCATCTCACATTGCTGCAGTCCTTACATATGGGTAGAATCCCAAAGCAGAGGTAAAGGGAGGATGGCAAAATCATAAAGCATTAGGGGCTGCTAAAATGCCCTGTAATATTGCAGTGGTAAATCCAGCCCTAGACTTAGAATAAAGAGGAAGGTGGTAATGCTTGGAAAAAGTATGTACTGAACTCCAAGTGGCTCCTTCCAAAATATCTTTTGTAGCTACCCCTTAGAAAGGCAGTAGAAGTGGCAGTAGCTCTAGTGGAATGAGGTCTGATTCCAGCCGGAATCTCCTTACCATGATGGGAATAACAGAAAGAAATACAAAACCCAATCCATTTAGAAATAGTTTGTTTTGAAACAGGTTTTCCCTGAGAACTCAAAGCAAAAGAAACAAACAACTGCTGAGACTGCCTGAACCCCTTGGTTCTGCTCAAATAATAACATAACTGCCTGTGAATATCCAAAGTATGCAAAATCTTCTCCCCTTTATTTTGGGGGTTTGCATAAAAAGTAGGCAAATGAATAGTTTGGTTCAAGGCCACACTAGAAACCACTTTAGGCATAAAGGAAGGATTAGTACTAAAGATACCCTATCCTTATGAAAAATCAGGAAAGGTTCCACTGCCATAAGGGCCTGTAATTCAGAAACCCTTCTTGCAGAGGTAATGGCCAACAAAAAAGCAGTCTTCCATGATAAATACTTTAACTCGGCCATAGCTGCAGGCTCAAAAGGTTGTAGAGTAAGCTTTTCCAACACAAAATTGAGATCCCAAGCAGGAGTAGGAGCTCTACGTGGGGGTCTTATGTTCTTTGCCCCTGTAAGAAATTGCTTATACAAAGGATGGGAAAATAAAGGAGGGTCACAGTCATAGTGAGCAGAAATGGCTGCAGCATGAACCTTTATCGAGGAGAAAGACAAACCCTTGTCCAATAACTCAGTAAGATATTGAAGAGAAACACTTAAATCAGGCTTGGAAACATCAAAGTCCTTCGCTTTGCTCCAAAGAAAAAATCTCCTCCATTTATCAGCGTAAACTTTCCTTGTACTAGGCCTTCTGGCCTCCAAAATAACATTCAAAACTTGTTGTGGAAGCTGAGACCCTCCAGGGTCTAAAACAGAATATGCCAGGCTGTGAGATGCAGAGACTGAATCTTGACATTGAGGAAGTGATTGCCCTCCTGAGACAAAAGATGCGGAATCAAAGGCAGAGGCCATGGAGGCTCCCGTACCAAACTCCTCAGTAGTGGGTACCAGTGCTGTCGAGGCCAATCCGGCGCTATCAGAATCATGGATGGCTTGTCTTTTCTGGCCTTCAGGAGTACCTTGGGAATGAGAGGCAGAGGTGGAAAGGCATAGACATGAAGATTGCTCCAACTGAATGATAGAGCATCCACCTTCCAAGCTGTGGGATGAAACCTTTTTGTGCAAAACTTTGGCAACTGGTAATTTAGTGGAGAAGCGAACAGATCTATGTCTGGAGTCCCCCATAACACTGTCAACTTTTGAAACACAAGAGGATCCAGTTTCCACTCGTGAGGATCCACAATTTGTCTGCTCAACACATCCGCTAAGGAGTTCTGTGCTCCTGGTAGAAACCTTGCCTGAAGATTGAGGTGTAAACTGAGAGCAGTCTCCCACAAAATCATCGCTTGCCTGCAAAGAGGGTACGAATGGGTTCCCCCTTGCTTGTTGATGTACCACATGACAGTAGTGTTGTCTGTTTGAATCAACACCTGTCCTGGGTGAAGTAAATCCTTGAAAGCCATCAATGCAAATTGGACTGCTAACATCTCCTTCAAGTTGATATGTAAATGTTGAAGTCTGACAGGCCACGTGTCTTGCACCCATTTTCCATTGAGGTGTGCTCCCCAAGCCTTGTCCGAGGCAACTGTCGTTAGAATCTGACTCGCCTCTGGTCGGGTCACAGAGAGTCCCTTGTTTAGGTGACATTCCTGAGCCCACCACAAAAATTCTTTCTGAATGCAAGGTATTATCTGAATGACATTGTCTAGATCTTGGCAGTGTTGTGTCCATACATTTTTGAGATACCATTGAAGCTTCCTCATATGCAGTTTGGCATTGGGTAGCACCAGAATACAAGATGCCATGAACCCCAAGGCTTGAAGGACTGTCCTTGCAGTCAGCCGGGACTGTAGAGACATTTGATGGAAATAAAGAGAAAGGCTTCTTTGTTTG
This sequence comes from Protopterus annectens, assembly GCF_019279795.1. Classification (NCBI taxonomy): domain Eukaryota; kingdom Metazoa; phylum Chordata; order Ceratodontiformes; family Protopteridae; genus Protopterus; species Protopterus annectens. Next base: position 453,661,180 of record NC_056731.1, on the reverse strand, counting down.
TCCGGGGTCAAAAAGGCCATCTGGGAAGCTGTATTCAGTCTCACACCCAGAAAGCACATGTCCTGAGAGGGTACTAGACTGGACTTTGTTTCGTTCACAGAATACCCTAGGCATCTTAACACTACCATCACATACTGTAGATGATGCAGAAGTTCGTCTTTGTGTTGTGCAATAATCAGGCAATCGTCCAAATAAGGATAAATCTGTATTCCTCTTAACCTGAAAAAGGCTATCACTGGAGCCAGAACCTTTGTGAACACTCTGGGCGCAGTAGATAAGCCAAAGGGCAATGCAGAGAACTGATAATGTAAATTTCCAGCCCGAAAACGCAGGTACCTCCTGCAACTGGGCCTGATAGGAACATGAAGATAAGCCTCTTTGAGATCCAGAGTTACCATCCAGTGATCTTTTCCCAACAGAGGTAAAAGCTGTTGTAACGTCAGCATTTTGAACTCTGGAATGTCCAGATAAGTGTTGAGGATAGATAAATCCAAAATTGGTCTCCACGTGTTCCCTTTCTTTGGTACTAGAAACAGGTGAGAATAAAATCCTAGTCCCACTTCTGACAGAGGAACTGGCTGTATAGCTCCTATTTGAAGAAGTAAAGAAATCTGCTTGTGAGCCTCTATCCTTTGCCGAGGAGGAACGTCTGGCATGCCTTTGAAAGGAGGCAATGTATGGAAATAGAACTTGTAGCCTCGGTTTATAATGTCCAATACCCATTTGTCCTGGGTGACTAAAAGCCAGTTTTGCTTGAAGAGTGCTAACTTTCCTCCCAAAGGAGCTGCCAGGGAAGAAGAATCTGGCAGCTGGAAATGCAGGTCATTGGGCCTGTTTATGAAAGGACTGGCCCCTGCCCTCACCTGCAGATTGTGCAGGTGAACTCCAAGTTCTAGGCCTGAATGTACTGTGAGCTCTGCCCCTGCCACGTCTAGATCTACCCCTAGACTGAGAATCAGAAGAAGGGTAGGTCCACCCCTTAGTAGGCCAATTTCTACTAAACTTTGGAGGTTGCACCTGCAAAAAATCTTTAACAGTCTGCATGGACTTAGCCTTGTCTTCCATTTTCTTCAAAACCGACTCCACAGGGGGACCAAACAAAACTTCAGACTGTAAAGGGGCATCCAGAATTCTAGTTTTAACATGCTTGGACAAATTCTGATTCTTAAGCCAGGCGTGCCTACGAAGAACTGAACCAGTGGCAGCCACCCTAGAAGAGGCCTGTACAGCATCAAAACCACACTGCAAAGAATGCTTACCCACCTGTTCAGAGACATGTACTAAATCTTGCAATTCTTTACACTCTATGCCCTCTGCCAAAGCATCCACTTTAGATTTTAGCTGAGAAAGGAGGAAATTCTGATATTTCAACATATGAAACTGGCAATTTAAAGCCCTCATAGCTAAAGTAGAAGAGGTATACACCTTCTTACCCCATCTATCCAAAGCTCTAGCTTCCTTATCTAGAGGAACCGGATTCTTTACAACAGAAGCTCTAACACCCTTAGGCCCCTGACTAATAGTTTCTGGGTCCGCCCTAGGACTCTTATACAGATATTTATGAGCCTCAGGCACCCTGTAATACCTGTCCGGTTTAACTGGCGCAGGAGGCAAAGAATCTGGATTAAGGGAAGCCTCCGAGAAAACATCTTGAACAACATCCAAAACAGGAGGTATAGCCAAGGGTCTATGTTGTGGTAAAAACAAGAATTCCCTAAGCCTCTTCCGTGAATCAGAGAAATCCTGTCCTTCCCACTTAAAATGCTCCCTCATGGAATGCAGAGTTTCTGAAAATGAAAAATCCTCTGGAGGAGAAGCAGAAGGAGTGGAATCCTCTGCATCAGAATCCGAATAAGGGGGAAAATCTTGAATATCTTCAGCAGAAGAGTCTGAGTCATCTGAGGCCTGATCCAAACTTTCCAACTCTGGCTCCACCCTGGGCCTCTTATCAGGAGGGGGCATAGAACCTCTAATTAAAGTAATCAAATCTTCTGCCATTTTAAGCATGTGCTTTTTAGGCACAGACCCTGAAGTACCTGGAGGGACACCAGAGGAAGGCAAAACAGACCTGCCCTTAGAAGAAGCCTTAGAAATAGTAGCAGAAGGCCTAACCACCTTAGGCATAGAAGGGAGAACAGTAACCTGAGAGGCCCCTTCAGCTTGATCTGACTCCTGAGAGGCCACATCCTGCAAAATCAAAGTTTCCCCTGAGACTCAACAGAAACTTCAGCCGGATCCACCTGCTCCACTGTAGTTTCTGCAGGACCGAAACGGACGAATCAACCTGTCTAGGTTTCAAGGATTTGTCTTTGCGCTTCTTCGTGGAAGCGGGCGTTGGAGGATCCGACGGCATATTATAATTACACCGCTACCAAAGACTAACCTAGCACAATCTAACCTTCTTTTTATAGTGCGCTTATTAAACCTAGCACAAAACCGACACCCGACTACGTCGTGGTCCGGTCCCAAACAAGGAATGCAAAGAGAGTGATAATCCCTATGCGGTATCTGTTTCCCACAAGAAAGACAATTATTCACTTTTTCTGACATCCGGAATTAACAGAGGCAAGAAAAAACAAAAATATTCCCCAATGGGGTACTTAGCCCAACTTGGATTCGGTCTGAAACTCAGAATTCGAAAATTTCAGAACGCCGAACGGCACTTGCAACGCTGCTTCTGCATCGGACCATGCGGCAAAAAAGACTGAGGATATGACGTCGGTCATGCGCTTTTATACCCTGACGCTCTGATGTCAGATCTGAGCGCCCATGACCGACGTCAGCCTAATACTTTGGTATTCGGGCCGACCGAGGACAGCGGACTACCCATATGTAAGGACTGCAGCAATGTGAGATGAAGAACATCACCTATAAAACTGAAGAAAAAATTAATATAGAAAAACCTGCAAATTATTGATATAAGGGGTAGTTTTATAAAGGCTAAAGGTTACATCCCTATGTACACTACTGATTTTTCATGCCTCCTTCATGTCTGAAATAACCACTAAAAAAAAAAAAAAAGATGCAGAAAAGTAAATGCAGTTCTACTATACTGAGATGAGGGTTTAACAAGTTTTGGTAAAAAGAAGATTTTTGGTACAAACAGTGCCACAGTCCTACAGCTTTCCATCCCGTGACATCAGATATCACAATCTGGAAATCTTCAGTGTTCTGGAAAACTTATTTAAATAGAAACAGAAATGGAAATTTGAGAAACCGCATAATGACAGAGAGAGGAGTCTGCAGTTCATGGTTTGTTAAGTCCTACTGCTGTAACCAGTACTTTGTGATACTGCACAGTGGCTAAAATGTATTTCCCTGAATATCCTAATATGTTGTGAGGGTAAAGAATTTCATAGTATAACCACATGGCTATCTAGTTGCCTAATAAGTGAAAAATGTGTCTAGTGTTTATTTGTTGCACTTTTTGGCAACAATAGTCAATGCGACCAAATCATCTAGAGCTTCCTTCTAAAAAGGGTGTAGAAGATATTGGCAAACAACAATGGATGCATTGTAAAACAAACTGCACAGAGTCAGCTCAGGAATCCAAACACCAATGTGCAAGCGACAAATTTAAAACAGTGACCTTGTTTTTTAAGCACCCATAAATGTATGCAAAAGTTGGTTATAACAACAAGCTTACGTCTGATGCATAAAGCTAACTACAATCACTACGCTGCATGCAACTGTAAATGGATTTCAGAGAAGCTGAGAAACCTACTGTTTGCTGCTCATTACATCAGTCTCAGAATGTCACCACAGGAAGCCACATACCTAAAAGGTGGACAGAACAAGACAGTGAAATATATGTCACTGCACTGAAGGATGATGACAGTGAGATGGTAACATGTCAAGGACATATATCCACCCTCCCTGCAACAGACTACAGACAAGCAGTAACACTGACCAACTTGTCAGGGGATAGTTACAGACAAGACAGAAGTGGCCTAAACATGTCAAATTGCTGCAAATCAGATGGGTAAGCTGGGAAAACCTATTACATTACAAGAAATATATGAAGCCAAGACACAGTTGCCATAAGGGCTTTATACCCCCAAGCACAAAGTACAAGTTCCAATCCTGACTTCCAGCTTATGCCTGTATTGAGTTTGCATGCTCTGTGTGTGTCTCTGTGGGGTTCCTTCACCTCCCAAAAATATGAGGTGTTTCCACTTCAAACTCACCCACACCCATCAGGGGAACAGTTGTAGAGACCTAGCCACTTGATGGTTTAAAAATTAGCTCTAGATGATTTGGTCGCATTGACTATTGTTGCCAAAATGTGCATGGGTATTTGCCGGTGCTAAGTAGCTAAGGGACCTATGCTAATGGTGGGAGGGGTCTATATGCCCCTTTAGCCAGTGTGGGTTCCACCTTAAAGCCCAGCAGTCTTGAGTCAACAAGCAACTGGCCAGCCAGTATCTAGTTGCCCAGCTTGGCTTATCTTGGATAGCGCTGTTGAGTGAAAGCTGAACGTAAAACCAACCAACCAATCTGTCAAACATGAACCAAGGATTGCTACAGCCAATATAGGTTCATTGACAGGACACATCTTGGAAGTGGATGACACAATGGTAAGGAAGACACTGGACATCCAGTATCTCCAGGAGAAAAGATGGAAGGGCAGTAGTACAGCAAAGCCACTTGACTTGGGATCCACATTCTACTACTCAGAAAGAGGGCAGGCTACAAATGGTGTGGAAATTGTGGACAGGGATTGGCTTCAGAAGACGGTGAGAGATGTTATCAGAAATAGTGACAGACTCATGGCAATCAGACTCCAGTGAAGGATAGGACATTATTAATGATCTTTCCACAAAAGGGCTGTGATAGTAAAGAAAAGACTCCTCTCATGAAGCAGTTGCAGGACCTACTATATAAAGTAGGACTACATGTAATAGCGCAGATAATAGGTGACCTGAATGCATGTATCAGAACAGACAGACAGAACAGCATATGAGAACTGCATTGGTCCCCATGGGTGGGGCAACAGGAATAAAGATGAGGAGGCTATTCTAGACTTCCTTCTGGCAAATAGGTTGATGGTGGCAAGCACACAATTCAGCAAGAGAGAGACAGTAACAAGATTACATACAACACTGACCAACATGCAACTCAGGTAGACTTCTTCCTACTTAGGAAAGGGTGCAAGGGCGCCTGCAGGCAGGTGCAAGGGGGTGCACTTGCACCCCCCTGGAATCGGCTAGATAATTACAAAAAAAGTTTTTTTTTTACGTACGTTCTTCTTTAAGAAGAAAGAAGTCCGAACAGTCCAGTCGCAGGCGTGCTGACATCATCGCTGTCATTTAGAGGTTTGTGAGCGGGAACTCACACAGACGGGTTTTTTACAAGCAGGATGATTCGAGCGGGACCTGAAACGGAAGGAAGATGGGACACTTAGCAAGCGGGACCTGAAACGAACGGAAGGAAGATGGGACAAGGTAGAGAGAGGTGTGTGTGTGTGTGTGTGTGTGTGTGTGTGTGTGTGTGTGTGTGTGTGTGTGTGTGTGTGTCACACATTGTTAGAGGAGATGCATGTGTGTGAGAGAGCGTATATTCTTGTCTGATAATATCTAGTAACTGCTGTAATATTTTATTTAGTTGCTACTTTTCTTTTATGAATTTGGTTATTGGCTAAGGCATAGTATCTTTTCAGTGGTGATCCAGGAGGAATAAAGCATGCAAGTGCAGACAGGGGAAGGGGTTCTTATAGAATAAAGTTCAGATGCAGTTCTTAGCTTTACGACTTTGCTTAAAGCTTGCAAGGTTTGTTCGTATAGCAAAATGTCTCAACATAGCTCTGTAATATGCTGTGCAGTTCCCATTGTATGCTGACTATATACAGCCTCAAGGCCCAGACATGTCAAGTATGTGGCACTTTGCCTATATGCAGTGCGAGACTACTATCACGAAGAAGCATTGATAATTAGCTACTCTGTCAATGTGGTGTGTTTAATTTGTTTCTCTGCAGTGTACCAGTGTATCATGCAATCAGTGATGGGACCGATGCAACATATGATTGCCAGTCACCACTATCCTCTCTCTGATTTTACAGAATAAATAGTTATGTACAGTCTGGCAGTTTACCACAAAAGAATAAATATATGAGCTGAAAACGAGCTTTACCGTGCAGCCAAGACCAAGGTCTGAAAGTCTCATGCTTCATTTGCCTATTGTATGATTTTGAGATGTCGGTAAACCAGTCTTGTGAGGTGTCATCCTTTAAAGGAACCTCCTCTGCTGATCCTAATTCATGATACCTGTAGCTCACTGCCAACCCCCTAATCCCATCCCTCTGCTTTACTTTAGAAGAAATGCTTTCCATACAGTAAAACTATTTCGACAAAGTGGACCAGATTCCAAAAGACTTGCTTTTAGTTAAAGTGACCTACACTGGTGCAAGGCATATCTATAAAGCAGACTAACACTAAGAGCAAGTCTTTTGGAATCTGGTGTGTCTGAATTTTGTGGTAGAACTATGAATAACTGATTGCAAAAGAAAAAAACAAAAAAACAATTTTTCTTATTTTGCTATCAGTTGTCTTGATGTTTTGGAGATGTCTGTAAATAGATTTCAAAAAATCTACCAGCAATCACCTGCGTTTCAATGCTTGTGCATTTTAATACTTCATCATATATTAATTTTATATGCACATACATGCATTTTCGTATACACACACACACACACACACACACACACACACTATATATATAAATTATATATACTGTCAATGTATTCAACAGCTTTCTTGCCTGGTCAACAAGAAAGCTATCAACATTTGTGCCAAATTGTTATGATATGTGTCCTTTCTCAGTACTGGAAAAACTCAGACAGTGTGGAGGCCACATCTCCCCCATGAGAGGTACTAGCAAAAAACATTGTTGGCAAAAAATATGTTTTTTAATTCACATTCTCTGAGCATGATCATTATAATGTTCTTCGTGTTTCACTGTTGCAGTCATTACATTTGGGTTATCTGCTTTGCAGTAGCCCTCAGTCGGCCTGATTAACAAAGTCTTGGGTCCTGCATTGGTTGCTGTCCCTTCTTCCATGACGTCAGGTCGTCAGGGGTATAAAACATGCAGCCAATGCTGTTACATAGGTCTTTCTTGCCGTGCGGTGCCCAAAGCAGAAGCAGTTCGCATCTGCCGGTCGGCCAACTCCTGACATTTTCATTTTCGAGTTTCAGAACCGAAGTCTTCAACTAACGCCAAGTACCCCATTGGGGAAACTTTTTCTTGCTCCTTACCGATGTCAGTAAAAGTTAATAATTGCATTACTTGTGGAAAGCAAATACCTCACAAAGATTTTAATTCGTACTGTATTCCTTGCCTAGGCCCTGACCACAACTTGCCTTGCTGTTGGTTTTGTGCTGTATTTTAACAGCGCACTATCCGTTGTCAGTATATTTTCACTTCTAAGTATTTCGGTTCTCGGTTTAATTATCCAGAAATGTCATCGGTTAGCCTTCCGACAACCAGGATTAAAAAAAAAACGCAAAGATAAAGACAGAGACAGGCCGCTGAGGTCCAAAGCTGCCGATGACGCTTCTCCTAAGCCAGTCACCAGTACTCAGTGAGGCGCTTTCGCAGCCCCTGATACCCGCTACTTCTGACTCGCAGGCCTCTATTGAGAACCATTTGGAGTCCGGTATGCCGTGAGATGCTTCAACTGTGTAACCTGCGGATGTCTCTACCTTGGATGGGTCCAGAGCTGCTGTGCAGGGACCGGCTTCCGTGGGTGTATTCAGGCCTAGGAACTTGCATATTAAACAGATGCCTCCTTCTTCATTTAGGCCAAAATCTCGGACCATGCCTAAGAAACTGACACCCAGGCCGCATGCTCAGGCCTCTATGCCTAAAAAACAAATGATAAGAATGGCTGAAGATCTTATAACTCTAATCAGGGGAAGCCAACCTCCCCCAAGACCTAAGACTGAAGTTGTTTATGAATCTTCTGAACAGAATTCTGATTTTTCTGTTTCTTCTGATGATCTGGATTTGCCCTTATCTACTTATGAGGATTCTTATGCAGAGGACTCTATTCCCTCTGCTTCCTCTCCAGAGGATTTTTCTTTTGGTGAAACCTTACATACTCTAAGGGAGCATTTCCACTGGGAACGCCAGGATTTTTCTGATTCTAAAATGAGGCTTAGGGATTTCTTACTCCTGCCTCAGAATAGGCCTTTAGCTATACCTCCTGTACTAGACATTGTTGATGATGCCTTTTCAGAATCTAGCTTGGCCCCTGATTCTTTACCTCCTGCTCCCAGAAAACCTGATAGATATTACAGGGTTCTTGACTCTCACAAGTTCCTTTTCAAAAATCCTAGGAGTGTGAATTAAAGCTCTGGTTCTGCAGGAGGAAATATTAGTAGTGAAGCAGAAGGTTAATCAGGGTTGCTGCAGGGGCATAGCCAGTGTGTTTTGAGGTGTCTTTTGAGGTTTTGTTTAGAGAGAGGCAATGAAGAAGGTAAAGTTAGTTCACTAGGCAGTAGGTTCCAGTTTTTTCCCCACAGAGTTGGAAAACAGAGAATCTCCAGTCAAACCAAATGACTAAATGTAGACTATAACAGATAAATTTATGAAATGGGAGAGTTAATAAAAGATTTGCAACAGGCAGACCAGAGATGTAATACTGAAGCTCAGAAATGCAGCTGTGAGAGCCTTAAATGACAGCAACTGTTTCAGATTTAGTTTACATCATAGATGTCCAAAGATATATACTATAGGGAAAATACAATGGAATTTGATGCAAATTTTAGAGAATATATGCTGCTCTGATTCACTGAAGAAACAAATGGTACATTTCCCAGGGCACCTCGAATACAGCTCTGGGAAGGAGTCTTGGGATATAAGCATAAAGGAATGCATATACATCTGAACTTCAAGTAAGTCATTGACAAAATTTCAGAGTTAGGAAACAAACTGTATCACCATGTATGCTAAGAGATGACAGAGAGAGGGTGTTCATGATGACAGACAGTGCACTTACATTGCTGCAGGTCAGAGTGCCACTTGGTCAGTTCTCAAACCACAAAGCTGAGCAGTGGGTATGTGGAGGCAATGTCATGTGGTACCAGGTATGTGAAGACTGAAGTAATGTAACACACACTGTTAGAGGAGGTGTGTGTGTGTGTGTGTGTGTGTGTGTGTGTGTGTGTGTGTGTGTGTGTGTGTGTGTGTGTGTGTGTGTGTGTGTGTAATGCCCCAGGTGTACATGGTGGTGGGTAGAGAATAAGGCTTGAACCCTGTACCTTGGGCCCAAGTGGCAAGAGCCTGAATTCCCTACCCACCACCATTTGTAAAAATGTTGCAGGATTTTCCCTCATACTTTTTCTGTTCCTCATAAAATCTGTGGTTTCTGCATTTGTGTCCTTGTTGCCTGACAGCTACATGTTCTCTGGTTTTATTCTTGGCTGTCTGGAGTGTTTCTCCCTGGGCCTCTGCTAAAAATTAGCTTTTTTTTTTTCAAAGTCAGACTTTCCTGGTTAACAAAAGTTAAAAAAAAATGGACACTTCAATATCAGACTTCATATTCTTCAGAAAGTGCATGGTAACAAAAGCTTTTATTCTAGCAATTTTCTAAGTGTACAAGATGGATATTTGAAATGTATCCCTGTGTTTGGGACTGTATTCCCCCCATTATTGGCTTCGTCCAGGTTTTGTGCTAGGGTTGAGAGTTATGATAAGAACTGAATTCACTGAAGATGTTTGAGGGCTGTATTCACCCACTATTGGCTTTGTTCAGGTATTTATTCGCTTCATCCAGGTTTTTTGCTAATGTTGAGAGCTATGGTAAGAACTGATTTCACTGAATATGTTTGGGGGCTATATTCTCCCATTACTGGCTTTGTCCGGGTGTTATTTGCTAAGAGGTTGAGAGCTATGGTGAGAACTGAATTCACTGAATGTTTGGTGGTTGTAGTCACCCATTATTGGCTTTGTTCGGGTCTTTTGTGCTAAGAGGTTGACAGCTGTGCTATGGTGAGAACTGAATTTACTAAATGGTAGCTATTTAAGTTTCAGTCTTCCTCTTTCACAAAACAGTTGATTTGGCGTAGTGGTATGTTGCTCTGACTGTTTTGCACGGGGTCCCCTGGGTTCAAGACATGGCAGTGAAATGTATGGTGGTAACGCAGCATTTTATTCTAGCAACTTTCAAACATTATACAAGCAATGTTTAAAATGTGTCCCTGGTTTTTGGCCTTTTGTCCCCCCCCCCCAATACATTTTGGCTTTTTCCAGATTTCTTGTGCTGAAAAGTTCAAAGATACAGCTGAGTGTTGAGTAGATTTTACAAGGAGCTGAGAGCTGCAGGGGAGCAAAAGTTTAGTGCTGCTTGTGAGTAGTCTGCTTGCATTGTTAATAGCACAACAGATAGTGTACTTGCTTTAGATGCTGAAGGCTGTGGGTTCTACTCCCACAGTAGGTAAATGCATTGCTGATGCTGTATTGTGTTGTAAAGGGGGTGGATGCTGCAGTCTTTTTGGCAAAGATACCTAGTAACTATGAACCTGTTAACAGTTTGCTATCCATTCCCTATTGCGGTATTACTAGCTTTTAATTTTTTTATTGCATGCAACAAAAGCAATTTATTCTTCAAGGGTAACAGGCACTTTATTTGTAGATTAAACAATGACATATAAAGTGTTTGCTAGCAGCAACCTCTTTATTAGTTACAAATTTTTTCAATGTGGAGTCTACTACTTCAGAGATTGTGTATATGTTTTACTGATACTGGTGGACTTGAGTAGACTTTTTATGATGGAAATGTTCTGAATTGGGCAGTTTTGTCATTGGTGGATGCTTTTTGTTTCATTGTTTACTGGAAAAATGTTCAAAACAATAAATTTAAAATGCCCTCTAACAACTGTACTGTATTGTACAAGGAATATAATGTAATACAGTCAGGAAGGTGTATCAAAGAGCACGTGTATGTTATGTTCCAGGGGCCTATGATTTTGAAGACAGCCCAGAGTTAATATTTGCCATTGGCAAAATGTATTTTCTCTGAAAGTGGGTTTCAGTGCTGTTTCAATGCATGTGAGTTTCAAGAGCAGAGAAGTTTTAATGTTAGTCTATTTTCATTGTGAGACTGCTTTAACAGATATGTATTAGGGTTTGTGCTGTAAAATGCAAAATAAAACTTTCAAATGAAATCCTAAATCATCGCAGAAGTAAAGCAGTATGCACATTAGTGTTTATGATAAATGGGGCAAAATAACCAAGGAATGGGACATTGGAATGGCTGCAGGGGGGAGGCTCCATTTGACCATGATTTTGTGAGGGGGTAGCAAGCTCAGACAGCCCGGTTGAACTATACCTCTCAGTTGTCCATATCTTTGCAGAATGAATAGATATTTGCTGCTTATTTTTGGTTTGTTCCTCAAATTTGTGGTTTTTTAGCAAATCATTTAGGAATGAAGCCATTAAATGACAGACATTGAGTTTCAGATGTCATAACCTTCAGAAAAATGCATGCTAATGCAAGACTGTCTAAGTTTGTACAAAAGCAATTTTTAGTAGTGTTTGTATGTTCCCCAATATTTTTGGCCTTGTTCAGATTTCCTGCATTAAGAGGTTGAGAGGTACGTGCAAATCACTTTGTAGATTAGGAATATCCAAACATCTCAATTGTCCCCAATTCTGGCTCAAAATGCTGCTCTCCCCTAATAATCCCTCCTCCAAAATGGCAATTTTGGAAGAAAATGTGGAGGGTTTACAATTATATATAACTGTAATGATCACTTATAGATTACCTTTATTTCAGAAATGCATGTGGATGCTCTTATTTTGTTAGCTGCTTCAAGTTAACTGTTAATATTAAAAAGGTGTCCCTTTTTTGACAGGTATTTCCTGCATCACATTTTGGTCCGTTTTTCATAAAATTGTGGTTTTCTGGCAAATTAGTGGCACGTCATTAAAGATTGAAGTTAGAAAATAATGGCAGACATTTGAGTTTCAGATTTCATACCCTTCAGAAAATTTGTACTAATGCAAGATCTACCTGTTCTATTTAAGTTATAAGAGCAATATTTAAAAATTGGCCTTATTTTTGGGCTTGTGTCCCACTTCTAGTTCTATGTATGGCTTTGTCCAGATTTCTTGCTCTGAAGTTGAGAGGTATGAGTGTCACATCCATCACTGTCAGCCAGAAACATTTCAAATTGTGACGTACTTATTGCACCCCACTCCCCATTGTAGTGGCTCTGGATGTGTCCATGGAAGGCAAGGAGCAGTTATGCAGTGTAAGTGTGCAGAGTATTCCCCCATCCAAAGTAGATCACAAATACGACCGTGGCTTTTCATCTGTCCTTGATTTTGCAAAATGTTCTGGTTTTCTATCAGATTTTTGTACTGTTGATTTATGCTTCTTATTCTGGAACTGTATGCTGTCACAGTGCCCTGTTGCTCTGTTTAAGTAGCCATGGTTTAATGAACATCAGGTAAGCTTGTCGGAGATTGTAAGATGCAAGTAAGCTTTAGTAAGCTTGTCGGACATTGTAAGATGCAAGTAAGCTTTAGTAAGTATATTGTTAAAGAATTACCATCATTGAAAGCCTTTTCGTTGTTGCCATGCAGAGAATATTTACATGACTAGATAATGTATAAGCCTTGGGTATTGAAATGCATATGACAGTATTTTATTTATTTATGTTATTTGCAGTTGGTTTGCCAGGATAGTCCATTGGGCTAAATGAACCCGTTTTCAATGGAGTCCTGGGGAGAAAAGCTCCAAAACTAAGTAGGTTATTAATAGATATACAAATTATACAATTACACAGAAGTTAATCATACAAGAAATAACAATTTGCAAATAATACAACAAAAACTAGAGCGAGTACAATCTAGTGATGAAATTAATAGGTAATACAGACTAAAGGGAAATTTAGCACAAAAGCACTGAGAAATAACAACATATCTGGAAGCATTTCATGACAATATTGAGGAATAATAACATATTAGGAAGCAATGCACAAAAGTACTGAGAAGCAATAACGTATTAGGGAAGCAATACTTGGGAAGTGTGGCCTAGTATATTCTTTCTGATTATTGTAGGAATAATAACATGTATGAGTTAGGGTGGGTAATTAGGAAAGTTGCAGGAGGAAACAGAGGAAGAAAGAAGATGGAGTTTGCAAGTGTTAGTTATGTGGGTGGGAGCAAGAGCATTCCCACTGGGATACTAGATGTGAGTGAAGAGATTTTTTAAATATAAAATGGTTGGGGTGGTGCGAATGGAAGGTGGTAGGGAGTTCCAAAGGCATGCAAGGCCATAAGACAGAAGATTTTTGCCTGGGGGACGAGTTGGTTTATATACTTCTAATAGATTTTGATTGTTGGACCTTAATACTCTAGCAGGAAGGTGCATTTTAAAGGCTGATGAAAGGGAGGGACAAAGGGAGGGGTTGAAAATGAGCTTATGTGCAAGATTTAGTTGAGTATATGTGAGATAACTGGGTAGCTCTAGCCATTTTAGTTTTTGGAGAGGAACAGTGGTGGGTGGAGGACTTGTGGTTGGTAGCGAACTTGGCAATTTTGTTGTAGCAAGAGGAAAGTTGTGTTTTTAGAGAGGTCTGTAGATTAGTTAGGAGTGGAGCTCCATAGAGAAGGGAGGGGATAAGAAATGAGGTAGAGAGGGTGATTTTGGTAGCAGGTGTAAGGTAATGATTTTGAAGGTAAAGCATACCTAGTTTTTGATGGGTTTTCTTGATATTTAACTGTAGGTGGGAGTTGAATTTGAGCTGGTTATCAATTTGGACCCCAAGTAACTTGGTCTCGGACACCAGTTCCAGGGGTAGATTATTTTGTCTAGAGATGTGGAATGTGTTTATATTGAAAGAAGTTGCCTTAGAGGGGGTGAATAACATTAATTTGGTTTAGAGGCATTGAGTGCTAGGTGATTCCTTTTCATCCATTGCTCAGTTGTTGTAAAAGCATCTTAAGTCAGTTTTAGGAGTGAGGGGATAGAGGTGGCAGCGCAGATAATAGCAGAATCATCGGCATATTGGATGATGTCTGAGAATGGGATAGAGTTGCGGAAATCATTTATAAATATATTGAAGAGAAGGGGACTCAGTATAGAGCCCTGGGGTACCCCAGTAGGAGTATTTAGAAATGAGGAGGTGGCCTTTTTCCATTTGACTGCTTGAGATCTGTTAGATAAGTAGCTGGAGAACCAGTTCAAGGAGGAGGGAGATAGGTTAAGTTTAGAAAGTTTAGTTAGTAGCAGGCTGTGAGAGAGTGTCAAAGGCCTTAGAGAGGTCGAGTAGTAGGGTAGAAACAATTTGGCCAGAGTCGCGGGCTTTATTTACAGTTTCAAGGAAGGAGAGGAGGGCGGTCATAGTGCTATGATGTGGTCTGAATCCATGTGTGGGAGTTAGTAGGTGAATATCTAAGAGATGTGGAAGGAGTTGTAGTTGGATACACTTTTCTAGGAGTTTAGAGATGGGGAACACAGAAACAAACTAGGTACTGGAAAACAAACCAAGTCCACAAGAAGAAGGAAATCCAACGAGTCACTGAAGACTAACCACACAATATTTATTCAGGAAGTAAATGTAAAGAGCTTTTCGTCGCTCAATGTTTGAGCAACTTCTTCAGACATTAAACACTTAGTCTAATTGATTATTTATACTCACGTCACTAAAAACACTTGATTACACATCAATTACAGTTTAAAGTGATAGAGTTATATTACAACATAAGGCAGCAAGTAATATATATTAAAAAATATAGGAAATAATAAATATATACTAATATTCATGCTTTAGTCATACTTATACTATTATAGCATTGCCTTTATTTTATATACAATTTCTTTGTATATAGAACAGACACAATATTTTATAGTAAAAATAAAATCAAATTTTAACAAGGAACTTTATGTACTTGTAGTGTATGGGTTCATATTATATTTTATATCTTATTTATGGGAAGTACATATAAGATTTAATAAATATCTAAATATTTTTTTTAAATATTTTTTTTTTTTTTTTTAAATATTTTTTACATAAACATATACCTTCAACGACAAGGCTATTTAAGCCTGATATGTTTACATTACATAATTTTATATTGTTCAAAGGCTCTTTTGAAATGCTGTCCTGATTTGTTAATATAAAAGAAAATAACTATATAACAAACATTTATTTAAAAATACATATTTATAGGCATTCTGACATTCAAATAATTGAACTGAACTTATTACTATTAAGCTTAGGGAGTATATTCTTGATAAGAATTTCTTGTAGATTTTTTGTTTATATTTACAACCTGTTTTGGATATTCTGTATTACCTTATTAAGTATTGCTTTTTGTTTCTGAAACTTGACTATGCTTACTTCTTCTGGTTGTATTATTTGTGAGTTGATTTTGTGTTTTTAAGATATACACACACATTTTTAATATATATTACTTGCTGCCTTATGTTGTAATATAACTATCACTTTAAACTGTAATTGATGTGTAATCAAGTGTTTTTAGTGACGTGAGTATAAATAATCAATTAGACTAAGTGTTTAATGTCTGAAGAAGTTGCTCAAACATTGAGCGACGAAAAGCGCTTTACATTTACTTCCTGAATAAATATTGTGTGGTTAGTCTTCAGTGACTCGTTGGATTTCCTTCTTCTTGTGAGTTTAGAGATGGGGGACAGAATAGCGATGGGGCGGAAATTAGTAACATTGTTGTTGTTGCCACCTTTTATGTAGAGGTATGATAAAGGCCCTTTTCCAGACTTGGGGTACTATACATTCTTGGATAGAGCGGTTGATTAAAATGCTAATAGGGTAAGCGATTGCTTCAGCAGCTTTGCTAAGAAAGTAAGAAGGGATGTTATCAGGAGCATTGGTACATGGCTTCAGTTTCATAAGGAATTTCTTTATAGTAGAAGTGGGTATAGGTTTAAATGAGAAAAAAGGAGTGTGAAGAGGGAGAATTAGGGCAGATGAAGCTGATGAAGTAGTAGGAGTAGGAGGAGTGGAGGGATGGGAGTTAGTAGATGGGAATGAGGAAGTAGTAGCAGTAGGGTAGAGAGATGGTTGGGGATGGTAAGGGAGTTTTGGAGAATGTAGTGGTGTTAGAGAAAGATGACATTAATTTGGAAATGGATTCAATGAAAAGAGTTAAATTGGGTAGCCAAGTCTTGGTCAGGAGCGTTTGGGTCTGGGGTAGGGGTATCTGGTTTGCTGGGGTTAAGTAGAGTAGAGATACCTTTCCAAAATTTCTGAGGGTTTGATTTTATTATTGTTTTGAAGTGTGGAAAAGTAGTTTTGTCGGTCTAAGATTATGAGCTTTTTTACCTTATTTTGAAGTGTTTTATATTCATTGTAATAAAAGGACAGGATTACAGTATTTTCAGAAGCTCATTACATTTTATTGCAGACCAGTGTCTTATAGCAGTGTCTGTGTGATAGTACACTTGTAGTTGGGTCAGGGTGGCTTTAATGGTATATGGTAAATAAGCATTGCTACCTTACTTAAAAGCCAAGCCTTGCAACAACTAGCTCCACACTGAAGTCAAAACACAATAGCTCTGGTGGGTAAATGTACTCTGTAGTAATCAAAAAAGGCAAATGTTTAAAATAACTGCAGCTTATGTGCAAACACAATAGGTAGTGATGAAACAATGCTCTGCTAAAAATGCTTTAATGTTCCACATTGCTGAGCTGCAGATCGGTTATCACTGGCTACCAGGATTTCACCCACTTCAGCTCAAGCACGGTGCCGTTCAGTGCAACCTTCCCAGAACTAATTCAAGTCTGACCAGAATTATTTGGTGTGTGTATAAGAGGGAGGTAGCATACCCCTCAGCTGTCCAGATTTTTGCCCCATATTCCTCCTAAAAAGGATTGAAGTTGCTAAATGAGACATTTCAGTTTTAGATGTCATGTCATTTTAGAAAAATGCATACTAACACAAATCCTGTTACTCTTGCAATTTTCTAAGTTTCTGAGAGCCATATTTATAATCTGTCCCTATTTATTTTAGGCTTTGTCCAGATTTCTTGCACTAAGGTTGAGGCCTTGAGGGGTGTGGTATGTTTTTGAGAGAGAGAAAGTGAAATGCCCAAGTTAGAGTTAACAGGTGGAATTTTCAAGTGCATTTTCAAGGAACTGTAAGTTTTAAGGGAAGCTAAGTTCACTGCTGCTCATGCCAAGTCTATTTACAATGTGCAACTGTTTTGTTTAGCAAATGGTATCTCTATTGTGGTATAAAGTTTTAAAGCTATGTTAGTAGCACCACAAGTAGAATACTTGCATCTTAATGTAAAGGCTTGAGGTTCTATTCCTACAGCATATACATTTGTATGCTGCAGTCCTCAGGATGTCCTCCTTTGGATGAGATGCCTAATAACTATGAACCTGTTTTCAGCTTGTCATCCATTTTCTATTGCAATATACCAGCTTACCATTTTTAATTTAACATAGGCAATTTATTCTTTGACGGCAGCAGGCACTGAATTTGTAGATGAAACACTGAAATATACAGTTGTTTTCTAGCAACAACATCTTCATTAGTTTGAGATATCTTTAATGTGGAATTATTCAGATTACTTTTACTTCAGCAGAGTCACTCAAACAAGTGCTGCTGTATAATACAAGGGATATAATTCAATTATATATTATAATTAATACAATCAGGTAAATCAAATAACTTTTGCATGGCCCTAACGGTGTGCAAGGAGCCTATTGCTTGAAAACAGTTCAAAGGTAAATAACCTGCCACTGGCCAGATGCATTTTCTTTGAATGTGGGTTTCAATGCTGTTTCATTGAATGCGAGTTTCAAAAGTAGAGAAGCTTTAATGCCAAGTCTGTTTTCATTGTAAGACTATTGCTTTGTTTAGGTTTAGTAAATGTCTCAGTGTTTGGGCTATAATGTTTGAAATAAAAGTTGTAAATTAAATCCAACTGCCTGTAATCATTGTAGAACTAAAGCATAAAACAGTATGCACACAGATTTGAACAGTGTCTACAGTAAATGGGGAGAAATAGCCAAGTAATGGGACACTGGAATGGCTGTGTGGGCGGGGCTTGGGGTGGGTGGACTTGGGCGGGGCTGTGTTGGCAGGGGGCGGGGTGAGCTATGTGGGTGGGGCTCTGGGTTTGCACCCCCCTGCAAAAAATCCTGCGGGCTCCCTTGAAAGGGTGCCAGGGTAAAATTAACTATTGCAAAGTCATCCCCATTAAAATAGTTGGTCTACAGCATAAACAACTGGTTGCCATAATCGGTTGCAAGCAGTCATGATAGAAGGCTATAAGGTCAGAGACTTGGCTGAAGACCAGGAAGTTGACTGACAAGAAAGCACAAGAGTTCAAGGAAATACTCAGGGCTCTAGCACCCAAAGGAGAAAAAGAAATAGGTACAGATAAAGAATGGCACACTTGGAGAAAGCATATGACAAGGTCACTAGAAAGCTAATTTGGGCAGTCCTGCAATGGTTCAGAAGCTCACAGACCAGTGACGGATCCAGGACTTTGCAAAGAGGGGGGGGTGCAGTCAGGTTAGTTGACTATTGGGTGAAAGTGGGACACTAGGTTTGGTGGTTGTGAAAAGATTACCTTAAGAAGCTCTGACATCACTTGTGGAAAGACATCAATTTATATTCAGTTGCACATAATGTTGCTGTGGATATGGTAGTAAAAATAGGCAATTCCTGTGCAGCACATGTACAGATAGTACAAGTATTTTCAATGCATGCCTGGAAAAGATGATTGGTTGCCCATACCAAGTCGCATCATTCTTCTTCCATGTCATACTGGGCATATGCACTGTTATAAACTTGGAAAGAAACCCTCTGAAGGTGAAAATAACCACAGTGAAATGTATGTTATTGTTATGTGACATAAAATATATACCACAGGCACAGATGTTTGGATTAATTATAAAAGCTTCATTTAATGGATGTACCAAATAACTAAACTAACTGCGGTGGTGGTGCTGCGGTAGCATTGTCAGCTCACAGTAAGATGTTGTCCTGTTCGATTCTCAGCTAGAGCGTTGTCTGTGTGGAGACATGCGTGAATGAGCGTACCTTCGTTGAAGGTTGAGCGTCAGGGCCGGCAACTTGGCACGTAAAAATCTACTGCCAATCATTAGTGGACCGGAGTTCCGCTGTGGCGACCCCTAATCGGGAAAAGCCGAAAGACACAACAACCAAATAACTAAACTCATAAAACATTCTTAAACATGCCATAATGTTTTTGGATTGTTTACTGCTCTATGACAGGAATGTTGAGGACTTGATCAATCCTAATATTGTAATTTTGTCTTTCTTCCTTCTGAAGCTATTGTCCAAAATCAGTCATTTAGCGATTTTGTAAACCATGATATTTTTCCAAAACTTCATGTCTCTTCAAAAAGGCAAGATATGGTAATTCAATGGTTGTCTCCCTTTAGGCACATTTTTCTAGATGCTGAACTCTATTTACAAGGAGGACAGGAAATCTTCCTTTTGTAAATATTGTTTCCCTTGTTACCATCCATGGAATGAGTGTAAATCTCCATTGTCCAGCACAGCCTCTCATGTAGCTATCCCTCAGCTGGTATGAGTGATGCAAGCAGCATAAAACAGCACACTAGTTCCCATGATAAACAGTCAATGTGTTATACCATAAAGATACATAGAAAACTGTGCATGAGTGCAGAGCAAGTCAGTTTACCAAATTTTTGTTTTGTGAGTGTAACACTAAGCATTTTGTGATATCCTCCATTTTCCCATACTGTACTGTAGTGTTTGTCACAAATTTCAGTCATACCAAGGTTCAATTCTTAATTAAGTGGATTAGTAAGTAACATTCTTCTTTGGTGTCTTACTGCAAATAAATCAAATATCAAAGAATAGTCTATAGGGATGTCTCTATGCATGAATAGCAGCACTAAACTGTTAAGGCGCTCTTGTCCCATAGTACTCTGGAGCTCAGACTTTCAGTTTTAAGGCTGAATTAGCCCTCTCTATTCCAGCAGCTATGACTGGAGTAAGATGGTATTTAATATGAATGAAATGTTTGGGAACATGTTGACGTTTGTTTGTGAACATGTCTGCTTCAAGTCATTTGGCACTACAGAAATGGCTGATAAAGCTTCCCATGTTCTTTTCCACGGTATGAGCTCTTGGTGGAATGTTGTCAGTGAAGGCAAGTCAAAAAACGTTTTCAGTGAATTCTCTCTTTCTAATGTTAAGCTGTTCATGTTTGATGGAATAAGTGTGAATCCTTGAATAGCTGTTGATGCCATTGTAGTGAATCGGCTGGAAAGTTCATGAATGAAGTGATCCAGAAAAGGAATACAAATTGCTCTTCTCCAGTACACTTCTGAAGTCTGTCCATCAGCATTGTTCCTCATAGTTTGTTTGTTACACAAACGTGGAATGGGTAATTCAGCCTTACTGCAGGAAGCTCCCCATTTCTGACATATCTCATATTTTTAAACTCATGTTCAATGTTTGCACGAATAGCCCAAAGCTTGTGAAGCACACAGCTGACTTGCTCATAGGCATACAGAATGTCTTGTGATGATCCTTGCAGAAGTTTGCGAAGGGGCTTAGTAAAGCCAAACAAGAACATTGCTGACTGGAAAGAAACAATAAAGCATGGCTTAGTAATTGAACTGTAAAGTTCACTGGCATCTGTCAAAGTTTTTCCATCCCGATGTAGTCCTCTGTTATTCATACTCTTGTCTAAACAGAGAAGAAGTGCTTCATAGATATGACAGAAGTCATCAAAGGCCGTATGTCTCTCCACCCATCTGATCTCACAAAGCAACATAAGCTTCTGTTTTTCTATAAGGTTTTGACCACTTGCCTTTCGATGTAAATTCATGTACTGCACTGATTCCTCTACACATCTTTCCCTTTTTGGGAAGTACTTGAAAAACAAACCAACTTCCTTCACTAGATTTAACATTATTCATACTTCTGGTACTCGGCAAGCCTTTGATAGTACAAGGTTCAGCTGGTGACTAGCACAATGGAAAAAAAACAGCATGTAGTACTCTTTCTTGAAACAAATCTGCACAGCCTTTCTGTGCTCCAGCCATGTTTCCAGCACCATCATACCCTTGAGCTCTGCAGTGCTCAAGATTCAATGTTAACTTTGTTAGACATGCAACCAACTTATTGCAGATCTCCTCTCCAGTCACAGATTCACAGGCAATAAACTCTATGAATCTCTCCATAGGATGGCCATTCTTCACATATCGCAGTACAACTCCAAGTTGTTCCCAGCTGCTCACATCTGCAATTTCATCTGCTTGGATAGAATAAAAGGGTCCAAGAGGCTGTTGTTTAATATCCTTTACTCTCTGCTGTTGAATGTATTCTTTAATACACTTGAGCAATTCATTCTGCACAGTTTTTGAAATATATGCTGCATTCTTTTGGCATGTCTGCAAGTAGGTTTGTAAGTCTCTGTCACCAGCGTCAATTCGGAAATCAATTGGAGATCGGAAGTTTCCCTTGTTGGTAGTACAGTCAGATGTGTGGTCATCTCTATGCCCACAAAGTGCTATCCCTTGCCGTCCACAGTACTCCAGACACTTTATAACAGAGGTCAGTAGAGCTCGGTTTTTGGACAAATGCAGCTGTGAAGCATTTCCATTCTTTGACTTGGATTGTCACTTGTGATTCTGAAAGCATGTAATTTTGCCTCAGATTTCTTGTGGTTCTCTAATTCAGAGTATCGATGAATATCAGCTTTAGCATGTTTCCAATTACAGTATGGCTGCTCAATGAATAACTTTGCCTGTTGTGTCTGTGCTGGTGTTGGAAATAACACACAGTCTAAACAATACAGCCCATCCGGTTTCACCAAGCATGCCAGAAAATTAAACTGTTCTAGCCACGAGAGTTGACAGTGGCGAAGGGAACTTCCTGATTTTCTTCTTTTGTCTGTGAAGGCTTTGAGTGGAAAATGGAAACTGTCATGTGGTTTGTGATGATTTAGGACTTTCTCCTCATCTGTAGTATTAGTACATATGATGTACTCACTAATATCTGTCAGTGAACGAAAGTGAAACCGATTTCATCTGAATACTTCTTACTGACATAACTGACTACACTTAACGGTACTTCTCTCACTTTCTAGGTTTTCTCTTGAACCGCTGACTACAGTGATAGTACTACCTGGACTGACTTCTTTGATGGCACTACATTCATTAACTGTGTTTTCTGTGTCATCAAGCACACATGACTCTCTGACTGCTGGTTAAAAAAAAATGAAAACAAGTATCAAGAGGTGATAACTTCCCTAACAGTAGAACAAAATGAAATGCAACTAAATTTGCCTCCACTGAAGAGCATATACAGAAACAAAAACTTTGTTTCTGTATATGCTCTTCAGTGGAGGCACTAACAAGAAAAAAAAATCACAGGAAAACACATCTGTACACTGGATGCCTGCAAACCTACAAAGAAATGCAAAGTACACAAGGACTACTATTTTGTCTCACACATGAGCTCCTTCCATGATATATAAACAAGTCATACTTTTACAGTACAGTACCTTTCAGTTCATTTTCCATTCATTACTGACTAAGACAGAATATGTGTGTGTGAATGAGAGAGAGGATAGCGGAATAGTGAGGATGCAGGGAGTAGAGGTGGCAAAGGTGGATGAGTTTAAATACTTGGGATCAACAGTTCAAAGTAATGGTGAGTGTGGAAGAGAGGTGAAGAAGAGAGTGCAGGCAGGATGGAGTGGGTGGAGAAGAGTGTCAGGAGTGATTTGTGATAGACAAGTATCTGTAAGAGTGAAACGGAAGGTCTCCAAGAAGGTAGTGAGACCAGCTATGTTATATGAGTTGGAGACAGTGGCATTGACAAAAAGGCAGGAGTCAGAGCTTGACGTGGCAGAGTTGAAGATGTTAAGATTTGCACTGGGTGTAACGAGGATGGACAGGATTAGGAATAAGTATATTAGAGGGTCAGCCCAGGTTGGAAGGTTTAGAGACAAAGCCAGAGAGGCAAGATTTCGTTGGTGTCGACATGTGCTGAGGAGGGATGCAGAGTATATTGGGGAAAAAGATGCTAAGGATGAAGCTGCCAGGTAACAGGAAAAGAGGAAGGCCTAAGATAAGGTTTATGGATGTGGTGAGAGAGGACATGCAGGTGGTTGGTGTGACAGAGCAGGATTCAGAGGACAGGAAAAAATGGAAACAGATGATCTACTGTGGCGACCCCTAAAGGGAGCAGCTGAAAGAAGAAGAAGAAGAATGGATTTCCTTTCAAAACTGAATCAGTAAAAGTTACGAACACCCTAATTCACAAAATCCTAGACAAATATTTTACCACAGGAAATAAAGTGCCATACATATCTGAACTAATATAATCATCCAGAGAATTGGACATTATCCTGTACTTCGGCACTGCTCTCACCCACAATGATTTACTCTCAGAGACTGAACCTTCCCCGTGTTTTATGGCCTTTCTGAAAGATTTGAAAACAGACTGTTGATGTAGTTCTCGCTTGCCTCCTGAAGACATGACAGCACTTTTTCCTGACATACTGCAGCTCATTTCAATACAAGAATTAACTGCTTTTGTATCTAATGTACAAAATAAAACAACGTCAAGTATTACTGACTTAGGCAATGGCCACAACAGCACGTGTTCATTATGCTGAAGAAAGAACACATGTAAAACACTTCACAAATGAATGCATGATCTGTTCTCTGGTTTGCTATGTAGCAATTACTTTACAAAACTGTTTGTCTGTGGATGGTTTGGAAACAAAGCTAGAGAGCCAATATTGCATTGGTTTGCACATGTGCTGAGGAGGGATGCTGTGTATATTGGGAAAAGGATGCTAAGGATGGAACTACCAGATAAGAGGAAAAGAGGAAGGCCTAAGATAAGGTTTACGGATGTGGTGAGATAGGACATGCAGGTGGTTGGTGTGACAGAGCAAGATGCAGATGACAGGAAGAAATGGAAACAGATGATCTGCTGTGGCGACCCCTAATGGGAGCAGCCAAACGAAAAAGAAACTGTGTATGTGTGTGCACGCGTATGTATATACAGTACACACACACACACACACACACACATTATAACACACGTGAGCTGCAGACCTCAGAGTGACAAAACATACAACTTAACCAGTAACCAGTCCAGAGTGTGTGATCTACTGTTGTACAAAAATCTACATGAACTCTTTGGAAAAATAAGAAGTAGGTGTCATCAGGCTTTTAGTCAAATAATTTACATTTTAATAAAACTACTGTCTTTATATAATAAGTTCTGATTGATCTCTGTGGCATCAAGTGACCAATGGCTAATGCATTGGAAGTCACTGAGAGGATGTTACTTAGCAATAATAATATCAAAGGCTGTGAAGGACCAATCATCTTTAATATATCAGATAAACTGTAAAGCAATCTATAATTAATCAAAGGAGCATGAGTAAAAAGTTATGGCTGACTGGATTCGCAAAGCTTATTTTATTGCTTACATTAGCTCTTTAAATTATGTATGGGATACTGATGCATTTCTAAAGCTTCAGTGGGCAGCTGTTATTGCATTTGTTTACCCCCTGTATAATTATTTTGCCATAGTTTATGTGCGTTCTGTAGCATACACTGTAGTAATGCCCTGCACTCATGCCTAAACTCCGCCACAGCTGTACTATATAAGGCTGAGTGACTTTAAAGTGTTTAACAAAGACTGGTTAGATTAAGATCAGCACGACCGTTATACTAGTTTAACACTCGATTTGTTATCAAAAACTGTCCAAAACCAAAAAAAATTCTAAAGGTGAACAGTGCACTGTACCAAATGAGGCAATCAAAAAGTGTTTTGGTACCTTGCCAGCACTGGACAAATCAGAGGGAAGTGTAGGGAAATTATATAAAGAGAAAGTCCCTACCCATCTTACTTTTCCTCACTTCAAAACCATACTAAACTCAAGGTGAAAAACAAGAACATTTTTCCATTCAGTATGTTAAATTATAAGAAACAGCAAGTACTTGAAGTATGCTTTAGTAGTTCAATGCCATCACGTTTGTTGGTCTTTAATACGGTAATAGAAGATACTACATTTACAATGAAAATCTATTCTTTCAGCACGATGTTTAAAATTATTTGGTCATTAATGATTTCCCTTGTAATTTCACCACTACATCAAAACTGTCAGACTCATCACTTACTATATTGAAATTGGGACACTTAAAAAGTTAACAATATGCAACAACATACATTTTCTGTGCAATAAGCAGGAAACTCTAATGTTAGCTTTACTGACTGACTGCAATCCTCAAGGATTTACCAGAAATGCAAAACTTTTGCCAGGGACAGGGCAAAAATATTTAACAAAACCAGGGACATTCAGCAAAACTCAGGACCAGTTCAGAGGTATGAAAAAAGGTGGCCAACGGTCCCAGATTTTCCAGGACAGTCCCAGTTTGGAATTCTCTGTCCTGGAATCACAAACATTGTCTTTGGGATGCAGAAATGTCTCGGTTTAGTCTGAATGGTTTCCGGCATTCGTAGTGCTGCTTCGGTGAGTGAACCAAAACAAAAACTTCAGGCAGTTTCGTGGACGACAAAAGATTAAAGACAAGGCAGGTGGTGGGAGAGTTATACCCATGATAAGAAGAGGAGCTCCTTTAGTAGTCCAAGAAGAAAAATATAAGCTGGGCAGGTATGCATCAATTTATGTCTATTGGCTGGCAGAGCGGATCACTTTAGCAAATGTTTACTTGTCCCCCAAAACAAATTTAAATGAAATAAAACAAGTGTTGCAAACTGTTGAGTATGCAAATCTCTTTATGCTGCTGCCAGGGATAACTCTCACTCATCTCTCTCTCTCTCTCTCTCTCTCTTTCTGACACACACACACACACACACACACACACACACACACACACACACACAATTTATAGCCTTGTCCTGATTTCTTGCTGTAAGAGGTTGAGAAGTATGCACAAACATTTTAATCGCTGCTAGGAGATCGCACGCTCGCTGTCACTCTTCACTCTCACACACACACACACACACACACACACACACACACACACACACACACACACACACACACACACAATCTTGCTCGATTGCTCTCACTCTGTCCCGATCTCTCACACACACACACACACACACACACACACACACACACACACACACACACACACACACACACACACACACACACACACACACTCCCTCATTTATATATGCAATCGCTCACACATCGTTCTCACTCTCCCGATTTCTCACACACACTCATTTCCTCATTCATACATGCATTAACTCATGATTGCTCTCAGTCTCTACAGATCTCTCATATACACAGTCTCTCGCTCTCACTCTCTCTCAATCATAACTCTTAACCATACTTCTCTGATTTTCACAGAATGTCTAGATTTTTGACTCATATTTTAAGTCTGTTCCTCTTAAAACTTGTGATTTTCTTGTAAGTCATTAAGGGTTGAAGTCACTAAATAGACGTTTAAGTGTCATATCCTTCAGGTAAATTCATGTTAACACAACACCTTTTATTCTGGCAACTTTCTAAGTTTATATTAGCAATATTTTAAATTTATCCATATTTTTGAGCCTGTGTCCCCCATTATTTTTTTACTTTGCCCAGATTTCTTGTGCTTGGAACTTGAGAGGTATGCTCTTAACTGTACAGATGTTTGCAGAATGTCCAGATTTTTGCTTCATATTTTTGGTCCATTTCTCATAAAATTATGGTTTTCTAGCAAATCATTGAGTATTTAAGTCAGAAAATATTGACAGACATTTGAGTTTCAGACTTAATACTGTTCAGAAAATATGTGCTAAGCCTGTTATTCTATCAATTTTCTAAGTTTGTAAAAGCAATATTTAAAGTGTCCCTATTTTTGGTCCTTTGGCCCCCCCCCCCATTATTTACTGCTCTGTGACCCTCCTTCACCCAGTATCACACCATGCGGATTCCATGGAATATGTTCTGGGTAACAGACACACTGGTAATGAACAGAGAAGAAAATGATTTTCTCAGCACATTACCCATATAGTCTGTTCCCTTGGTGCATAGCATGCCTCTCAACTGTCCAGAATGTCCAGAATTTTGCCTCATATTTTTGGTCTGCATCTGATCCTCATAAAAATTATGGGTTTCTGGTAAATCGTGGAGGACTGAACCAACTAAATAATGTCATGCTTTTGAGTTGTAGGCTTCATATCCTTCAGAAAATGCATGCTAACACGAAACCCTGCTATTCTAGCAACTTTCTAAGGTTAGAAAAGGAATATTTAAAATCTGTCCCTATTTATGTAAAGATGCCCCCCCAGGATCTTTGAATTTAGTGTTGCAAGGCATGTTCCACAAGTAGGGCGCAGGGATTAGTGTAGGGCTGTAGGCCTATAAATAGGCTCCAGCTTAAATGTCCCAGTTTAGGTCGTATAACAAAATGGTCACCTTGTGAAAACCACCATTGCCCAGTAACAGTCTTCTCTTAAGGAATTTCTTTGCAAATAAATTCTGTTAACATACTATGTACAAACCACCAATCTTTTTGTAATACTGCAACACTGTACTATTCACTCTCTAACCGCATACAGCATGCCTCTTACACCACATTTGCTATACAACAGAATGCGATTAAAAAGGCGCACTGCAATTCTCTTCTATTAATTCATAAATAATGCTCTAGCTGGAGCCCATATGAATAATTGATGAGTCTGTTTAGAGCACTGCAACACACAAACATAACTTGCTACAATGACATCACCCTTGCTCACTAGTTCAGCATACAGACAGTATAAATGACTCTGACAACATGCACTAATATTTCTACAAAACAGCCCCTATTCTTGCTGCACAATGCAGAAACACTGCATTATTCTCATGTGTCAGTGTACAATGATGAACCTGATGCAAAGTCAATGCATTTAATTTTCTAGAAAGCGTGTCTGGTGGGCAGATAGTGCTAAGCACAAGTCACTTGCACTCAGGGGTGGCCCGTGCTATTGGACTGCCAGACTTCAGCCCCTCCAGCTGCAAAAATAAAAAAAAAAGGAAAGAAAATAAAGATAAAAAAGAAAAAGAAAAATCGTGGACTTTCACACATGAGCACTAGTCCGGACTGCTGCTGGGACAGTCTGGAGCAAGCATGCGTAGACTGTCTCAGCAGCAGTCCGGATTAGGAAACACTTAACAACAGACATCCCAGAAGTCTAGGCAGTTGTAACTGCATAGACTGTCGCAGGAAATGGAGCCAACTCGGGGATCGTGGGCATGGATTGAAGGGATTGCTCCAGGTAAGGGGGTAAGGGTGTGTGTGTGTGTGTG
This sequence comes from Protopterus annectens, assembly GCF_019279795.1. NCBI lineage: Eukaryota > Metazoa > Chordata > Ceratodontiformes > Protopteridae > Protopterus > Protopterus annectens. Next base: position 453,632,898 of record NC_056731.1, on the reverse strand, counting down.
TGTGTGTGTGTGTGTGTGTGTGTGTGTGTGTGTGTGTGTGTGCGTGAATGGTGGTGTGGTAGGGAATACCTCAGGCTTGAACCCTGTACCTTGTATGCAGGTGTTAAGGACCTGAATTCCCTACCCACCACCATTTGTAAAAAAAATTGCAGATTTTTGCCTCATATTTAATCTGATCTGTTCCTCATAATATCTGTGGTTTCTAAATGTTGCAATGCTTGATATTTGATGGTGCAGTGGTAGCATTGTTGTCTCACAGCTGCAGGTTCTCAGGTTTGATTCTTGGCTGGGGTGCCTTCTGTGTGGGGTCTGCATCTTCTCTGTGTGTTTGCAGATTTTTGCCTCATATTTGATCTGATCTGTTCCTCATAATATCTGTGGTTTCTAAATGCTGCAATGCTTGATATTTGATGGTGCAGTGGTAGCATTGTTGTCTCACAGCTGCAGATTCTTAGGTTTGATTCCTGGCTGGGGTGCCTTCTGTGTGGGGTCTGCATCTTCTCCCTGTGTTTGTGTGGGTTTGCTTTTGTGTCCTTCCATGTTACAAAGACATGCCTGCATTACTTCTTCCTGGGCCTCTGCTGAAAATTGTTTTTTTGTTCCAAGTCAGACTGTCCTGATTAACAAATGTTAAATAAAATTGACAGGCATTTGAATTTCAGACTTCAGGTTTCTGAATGTTTAATTCCTTACATATTTGATAGTGCAGTGGTAGCATTGTTGCCTCACAGCTATAGGCTTTCTGGTTTGATTCTTGGCTGGGGTGCCTTCTTGTGGAGTATGTATCTCATCCCTGTGTTTGTGTGGATTTGCTCTAGTGTCCTGCCATTTTACAAAGACATGTGTCTGCAGTATTTCTCCCTGGGCCTCTGCTGAAAATTGTTTTTGTTCCGTCAGAAGTAAAATTGACAGGCATTTGAATTTCAGACTTCATATTCTTCAGAAAATACATAGTAACACAACCTTTTATTCTAGCAATTTTCTAAGTTTATAAGATGACTATTTGACATTTGTCCTTATTTTTGGGACTGTATTACCCGATTATTGGCTTTGTCCAGGTTTTTTGTGCTAAGGTTGACAGCTATGGTAAGAACTGAATTCACTGAATATGTTTGAGGGCTGTATTCCCTCATTACTGGGTTTGTCCAGGTGTTTTGTGCTAAGAGGTTGACAGCTATGGTGAGAACTGAATTCTTTAAATGATAGCCATTTAAGTTTCAGTCTTCCTCTCTTTCACAAAGCAGCTGATTTGGCGTACTGGTATGTTGCTCTGACTGTTTTGCACAGGGACCTTGGCAGTAAAATGTATAGTGGTAACACAGCATTTTTCTTTCACAAAGCAGCTGATATGGCATAGTGGTATGTTGTTCTGACTCTTTTGCACAGGGACCTTGGCAGTAAAATGTATGGTGGTAACACAGCATTTTATTCTAGCAACTTTCCAAGATTATACAAGCAATGTTTAATGTGTCTCTGTTTTTTGGGCTTTTGACCCCCCCCCCCCAATAAATTTGGCTTTTTCCAGATTTCTTGTGCTGCGAAGTTGAGATGCAGTTGAGTATTGAGTAGATTTTACAAGGAGCTGAGAGCTGCAGGGGAAGAGAAGTTTAGTGCTGCTTATACTAAGTCAGCTTCCATTGTTAATAGCACAACAGGTTGTGTACTTGCTTTTGATGCAGAAGGTTGTTGGTTTTACTCTCACAAGGGGGTGGATGCTGCCATACTGAAAAAGTTAAGATACTAACTGTGAGCCTGTTATCAGTTTGCCATCCATTTCCTATTGCAATATTACTAGCTTATCATACTTCTTCAGAGATTGTGCATATTTACTGATAATGGACTGTAGAATTGTGCATATTTACTGATAATGGTGGACTGTAGAAGTTTGAGTAGACTTTTATGATGGAATTGTTCTGAACTGGACAGTTTTGTCATTATGGGTGCATGCATTTTGTTTCATTGTTTACTGGAAAGATGTTCTGAATTGGGCAGTTTTGTCATTATTGGTGCATGCGTTTTGTTTCATAGTTTACTGGAAAAATGTTCAAAACAATAGGAAGGTGTATCAAAGAGTACATGTATGTTTCATATGCAAGGGGCCTATGATTTAAAAACAGCCCAGAATTAATCTTTATCTGCCACTGGTAAAATGTATTTTCTTTGAATGTGGGTTTCAATACTGTTTCAATGAATGTGAGTTTCAAGGGCAGAGAAGTTTTAATGTTAAGTTTGCTTAGCAGATGTCTTAGTGTTTGTGCTGTAAAATGCAAAATAAAACTTTCAAATGAAGTCCAAATCATCATAGAAGTAAATCAGTATGCACATTAGTGTTTATGGTAAATGGAGTGAAATAGCCAAGTAATGGATCATTGGAATGGCTGCAGGGGGAGACTCCATTCGACCATGATTTTGTGAGGGGGAAGGGCGGCAACCTTAAAGACAGCCCCAGCTGAACTATACCTCCCAACTGTCCAGATTTTCAAAGAATTAATAGATTTTTGCTTCTTATTTTTGGTTTGTTCCTCATAAAATTTGTGGTTTTCTGGCAAATCATTTAGGAATTAAGTCACTAAATAATGACAGTTTCAGACTTCATAACCTTCAGAAAAATGCATGCTAAACTAAGACCTGTTGTTCTATCAACTGTCTCAGTTTATACAAGAGCAATTTTTAGTACTGTTTATATGTTCCCCCAATATATTTGGCCTTGTCCAGATTTATTGCATTAACAGGTTGAGAGGTACATGCAAATAAATTGCTTTATAGAATTAGGCATAGCCAAACCTCTCAACTGTCACTGATTTTGGCTCAAAATGTTGCTCTTCCCCCTAATAATCCCTCCGCAAAATAGCAATTTTGGAAGAAAACATAGAGGGTTTACAATTAAGAAATGACTAATAATCAGAGTTATAGATTACTTTTATTTCAGAAATGCATGTAGATTATTTTATTTTGTCAGCTGCTCAAGTTAGCAGTACTAATATTAAAGTGTCCCTTCTTTGACAGGTTCCCAGCTGTATTGTGTGGCTATTTTATATTTTTACATCACATCTTTGGTCCATTTTTCATAAAATTGTGTTTTGTTTTGGCAAATTAGTGACAAATCATTAAAGACTGAAGTTAGAAAATAATGGCAGACATTTGAGTTTCAGATTTCATACCCTTCAGAAAATTCATACTAATGCAAGACCTACTACTCTATTATCTTTCTAAGTTTATAAGAGCAATATTTAAAAATTGTCCTAATTTTTGGACCTTTGTCCCACTTCTTTGTATGGCTTTGTCCAGCTTTGTCCAGATTTCTTGCTCTGAGGTTGAGAGGTATGAAAAATGTGTCAGGGCCATCACAGTCAGCCAGAGACATTTGAAATTGTGACATACTTGTCGCACCCCACTCCCCCGTGTAGTGACTCTGGATGTGTCGAAGCAAGGCAAGTAGTAGTTATGCAGTGTAAATGTGCAGAGTATTCCCCCCCATCCAAGGTATACCCAAGTACTAGAGTGGCTTTTCATCTGTCCTTGATTTTTGCAGAATGGTCTGGTTTCTGTCATATTTTTTGTACTGTTGATTTATGCTTATTACTCGAAGTGCCTGCTGCTCTGTGTTTAAGTAGCAATACTTTAATGACCATCAGGTAAGCTTGGCTGAGATCGTAAGATGCAAGTAAGCTTTAATAAGCATACTGTTAAAGAATTGCCAACATTGAAAGCCTTTCTGTTGTTGCCATGTAGAGAATACTTAACTAGATAATGTATAAGCCTTAGGTATTGAAATGCATATGACAGTATTTGTAATAAAGGACAGGATTACATTATTTTAAGAAGCTCATTACACTTGGTGACTTCCAGTCATTTCTGCAGGCTTTACCCATAAACTAAACAGAATGCCAATCGTGTGGTCCATAACCTGTACAGTAATCCTTTTAAGCAATGTATCTTGAGCTTATTTCTTGTTTGCTTTTCATTTTTTACTTTGATCATGTTTTCCCCATGAAACAAGTAGATAGTTGTCAGGCAGCAGGTCTTTTTTTGGATAAGAAACATTTTTACAAGTGGGGGGCATCAGAGATTTCTACTTTCAGCATGTTACTTGGTACTTTAATAAAGCTGAATAGAAATTATAATTAGAACTGCAGTGCAAGAAGTGGTTTGAGTTGAGTGCTGCTTGTTTTCTTATACTTGATTTTGACTGGCATTCGATTAATGTATTTAAAAGTAATTTATTTTTCATGCCTCACAACCTTTTTGTTTCCATCTAGATATTAAGTAAGCTGTCATGCAGCCAATGCATTGAAATATTTTTATTCTTCTACACTTCATTTTGTCTTGATTGGACTCTCATAATGACGGTTTGGCACCCAGGGCAGTGTATTTAGTTAGTTTTTGTGGTTTTGAGCATAGCCCCTCCCCTTTCTAGTTGGCCACACCCCTTCCCATTGATCCCACCCATTCAGCTGTCTCCTGCATCCCCCCTTTGATTTGAAGTCACCAGCCGCCACTGCTTGCACTCCGTTACAAATTCTGACTGCTAATCATGACATCTGCTTTTCTGTAACTGTCCCCTGAGACTCACTAAATAAGTGCTTTTTAAATTTGCCCACTACCCTGTTTGTCATCAGGCATGATTCTGCTACATGTTTAAACAGATATTGGACACCCAGGTTGATAGCAACCTGACTTTTGACCACCATGTTGCTTCTGTTGTACAAAAAGCCTTCTACATGGCCCACCTCATAAGTAAGGGCATCTCATCCAGGGGCAAGGAGGTCATAAAATCTCTGTATTCTTCCCTTATAAGGCCCATTATTGAGTACAACACCCCTTTTGGCATGCATCTCGCAAAGCATATGCAGCAATATGAGAAACCACAGAGGTTCCTCACCAGGAGAATCCAGGGCCTCAAACATCTACCATACACAGATAGGCTAAAAGCCCTATCTCTCTGCTCAGTTTCATATAGACTCCTCAGAGGTGACCTCTGTCTGGCATACAAGGTGATCACGGACCCCACCTTGACGGGACTGCTGCATATCCGCAAGTCAAGCTCCACTCGAGTAACTTACACGCACGGCTTCAACCTGGTCTGTGACATCAACAAGACTTGTTGGTAGTACAAATATGTGTCCCAGAGACTCCCCATATGTGAAAAAGACTCCCTCTCCACATCAAGAAGACTACCTCTTTACCCCTATTTAAGTGCAACCAGGATAACTGGATGGGGAACAGAAAATACACCCCTGGGATTCCACCCGTGTCCCTGCTGGACAGGGGCATCCATAATGACTTGTCTAAACATGGGCTAAACTCTTGGGTAGGCTTATAAGGGCCTGAGGGCCAATAGCCTAGTAACGTTCTATGATCCTATGAACATTCTACCAAATCACCATATGGAACTGCATTAACATCCTCTGGTTTGTTATAGGTTAATGTTTGCACAAGTGTAGTATTGTCTGAGCCTAATGAAGACATGACATTACTTTTGAATGTATAAGTCTGATTATCTTGCATATTTGAAGGAACTATATTTCTTACTTCCTGCTGCATTTGCTCAAATGTTTCATGACTTCACAAACAGATGATGTATCCTGCACACTGCATTTCACTGCACTGGCTAAGTTGTCTCAGCAGCAACGGCCCTCCAGTGGCATCCACTAAAAAATTATGGGAATTTCCTCAGTGCTCTGGCTAAGATTTCCTCTGGGTCAACATGAATTTCACCTTGGGTCTACTCAAAAAACAGGTCACAGGGTTAGAAACTAACCCAATTAAACAAAAATAATTTTTCTATGTTTTTTGTACATCGACTGCTGACTATCAAACCTCTCCCAATTAGATTTGTCTATTTGCCCCCCCCCCCCGTACTAATGAATTTACCCCCGTACTGTATCAGGGTGAAAACTGTGTGGACAGGCCACCATGCAGGCAGATATGAGGGATGCGTGTGCCCTTGCTGGCATCATTGAAATGAGATCACTTGTATGGCCTAACCCCAACACCTGACCAGAAGGACAAACTACCTACATCACTGCAGGGAATAACAATGCCTTGAATGCAAGCTCTTGTGCACCAACTAATGAAGGCTACCCTTGTACTGCGTGTTAGTGAGCCAAAATCATGCCCCCAGAATACATACATATTCTATGTCACCTTTCCTTGAGGGACTGTGGCTAAACACATCCTGCTTAGCCTTGCCATATCTTCAAGAATGGACATACACATGGCACCCTTACCTTCTCTGTCAAGTGCGTGAGCTGCTTATCGAACTAGGGTCACCTGGCCTACAGTTTAGCCATCAGCCCTCTATGTCCCTCGAGATAGTGTAGCAAAACAGAAATAAAGATATAAAAGCTACAGAGACAGCACCATTAGTCTAATCAGCCAACATACTGGAAAGAATCATTCCTGTTGAAACAAATAGGCATGTCATTGGTCCCTTTCACTGCAGGCACTATTAATTGTTAAATATCCATGAATTGAGGAGAATGGCCAAGAGAACAGCCTACATGCACCACTGCAGGTCACAATGAGCAGCTAGACCACTGCAACTCAACTAGTGTTGGACTGCTTATTCATGCACACACGTCTACAGAAAACAAAACTGAAAATATTTTAGGGGAAACTATAAACTTGTTCAGAACCATCTCTAATCATTTATTCTGAAGGCAGTTCTACAGATTTTTGTTCAGGCCTCAGAAGCCATGCCTGTGAATGTCAGTAATTAATCTCAACAGAACTACAAGAATAATAATAATAGTAGTAATAGTATCTGCAACACATCTTCATCCCTCGCAAACCAACAGCAAGCCATATCAGAATAAAATACAGTTCTGCGGGTCCATCATACTGTAAACCTACAAAGCAAATGCTCAACCAGCTGAGATAAACAAATATTAAAAAACAGACTGGAGAGCGACACTACCAGTAAACTAGTTGTTAGGCAGCAAAATGTTTGCTTTGTGTCAAATGAACCACCAAATTACGGCGAGATGAAGCTTACTAGTCCTCTCTCACCAACACACCTAAATTACAACGGAGATGCGGTTGGAGGAAGATCGTTATAAAAACAAATCATCTGACTGCAACCTCCAATTGCATCTAAATTGTGCATTAGACGCATTTCATGACAGGATGCATCAGGGTTCAGCGCTGAGCGAAATTATGTTTATACTGGTGATGGACTTCATTAGCACACAGGACAGCGGGGACAGGCAGATCAACAAAGTTGCAGTGTGCAGACGATGTGGCAACACAAGCAGATTCTGAACAAGAACTTCAGCAAAGGATAGGGAAATGGAATGCAAAACTGAAGACACATGGGGTGAAACTGAGGACAGATTTAAGACTGTTTTAATGGCAGTAAGAAGTGGAAATCAAAAGAAGCTGAGAAATAAAATAGAAGGGAAAGCAGTGCATCAAGTTAACAGTCAAGTAACTGGGTGGGGTGGTGGGACTGCTGAAAAGAGGGGAAGTCTGGGGAAAATATCAGCATTGAGAACATTATATGCATCTAGATAAAATCAATAAATAATTAAAACATTCTTTGGATGAAAGTATAAACTGTAAAGTAAAATATTAAATCTTGAAACGCTTATGAAATTGATCAATAAACTACATGTGATGGAAGACAGTCAAGTTACTGCTCTGAAGTGGCAAGAATAAATAAAGATAACCGAGGTGACCTCAGGTTTGTATAGTGGCATCCAAAAACCACAGCAAAGGGTGCAGCAGTACATGACAGACAGTATATGCCATTAGAGTTTAGCATTAAAACAGTTATGGCAAAAGCAGGTGTGTAATGAGGACCACATAGCTGCAACAAGTATATTTCCAAAAGTATGCAAGTCTTTAACAAGAATAACTGATTTTCTGGATTTAATTATGCACATAACAACAAAAAAGATACTGGCTTGGTGCAGCTCTGAAGGTCACAAGTGTAATGACCAAGTATACACAGGTCATATGAATTCAGCAGTCAAGGTCTACACCTACCTCAGTATTGACAGGTGTCTGCACTTACTCCAAAATGGGACCGAATTTTCTTTTACAACCAAGACCACCCTAGTAGTTATATCTCAGGACACACTAAATTAGACACTAACAGGAAAGCACCAGCTTGTGTTATACACACAAAATGACCACTTACATGCACACCATGACTACCTCTGTACAGATTGCTCACCTCCAAAGAACCTTTCCTTGTCCCAAACAACTGCTTTTTTAACATTATGCAAAACTGCTTGCTATATTCTACAGTTTGCATGCCTCTTAAAATCTTTATGTCCTAGTACACCTCACCTCATAATAACCTGTTTCCCTTGACACTAATACAATATCTTTGACCTTATACAAATCACTTTCTACCTTCTACAGTTTGTTTGCCTCATAAATCCTGCATATCCAAACACTCCTTGTTTGCCACAGTATAGTTTATTTGCTTTTGTATATTTTATTCTTACAGGCACAGACTGTTTGTCCCATGCAGATATTCTCTAATACACAGTTAATGTCCCATGTAGTCAAATTTTTTTACTGAACGGTTTGTCTGTACTACCACACATTTGCTGATGTACTACTAGCATTTCCCTGAACTACATACCAATGATTTATCTACGCATGCTATTTTCTCCACTGAAAACTGTTTGTCATAGCAAAACTTCTTTAACTCAGTGCAGCATACCCAGTGGACACAGCTTGATGTTCTTCATCTCACATTGCTGCAGTCATAACTTATGGGTAGTCCGCTGTCCTCGGTCGGCCCGAATACCAAAGTATTAGGCTGACGTCGGTCATGGGCGCTCAGATCTGATGTCAGAGCGTCAAGGTATTAAAGCGCATGACCGACGTCATTTCCTCAGTCTTTTTTGCCGCATGGTCCAAAGCAGAAGCAGCGTTTGCAAGTGCCGTTCGGTGTTCTGAAATTTTCGTATTCTGAGTTTCAGACCGAAACCAAGTTGGGCTAAGTACCCCGTTGGGGAATATTTTTGTTTTTTCTTGCCTCAGTTACTTCCGGATGTCAGAAAAAGTGAATAATTGTATTTCTTGTGGGAAACAGATACCGCATAGGGATTACCACTCTCTTTGTATTCCTTGTTTGGGACCGGAGCACGACGTAGTAGGGTGTCGCTTTTGTGCTAGGTTTAATAAGCGCACCATTAAGCGTAGGCTAGATTGTGCTAGGCTTGTCTTGGCGGTGTAATTACAATATGCCGTCGGATCCTCCGGCGCCGCTACTGCGAAGAAGCACAAAGATAAATCTTTAAAGTCCAAACAGGATGACTCGTCCGTTCGGATGCGGTTCTTTAGACACTACGGTGGATTTGGTTGATCCGGCGAAGTTTCAACTGAGTCTCAGGGGAGGCGTTGGTTTTGCAAGATTTGGCCTCTCAGGAGTCAGGTCAAGCTGAGGGGCCTCTCAGGTTACTGTTCTCCCTTCTTTGCCTAAGGTGGTTAGGCCTTCTCCTTCTGTCTCTAAGGTGCCCTCCAAAGGCAGGCCTGGTTTGCCTTCCACAGGTGTCAGTCCTAGCTCTGCAGGTTCTGTGCCTAAAAACATATGCTTAAAATGGCAGAAGATTTAATTACTTTAATCAGGGTTCTATGCCCCTCCTGATAAGAGGCCTAGGGTGGAGCCAGAAATGGAAAGTTTGGAGCAGGCTTCAGATTACTCAGAGTCTTGACTGAAGACATTCAGGATTTTCCTCCTTATTCTGATTCAGGCGCAGAGGATTCCACTCCTTCTGCTTCTCCTCCAGAGGATTTTTCTTTTCAGAAACCCTGCATTCCATGAGGGAGCATTTTAAATGGGAAGGTCAGGATTTCTCAGATTCCAGGTAGAGGCTTAGGGAATTTTGTTTTACCACAGCATAGGCCCTTGGCTATACCTCCTGTTTTGGATGTTGTTCAAGGCGTTTTCTCTGAGGCTTCCTTAATCCAGACTCTTTGCCTCCTGCCAGTTAAGCCAGATAGGTATTACAGAGTGCCTGAGGCTCATAAATATCTGTATAAAAGCCCTAGGGCGATCCAGAAACTATTAGCCAGGGACCTAAGGGTGTCAGGGCTTCTGTTGTAAAGAATCCAGTTCCTTTGGATAAGGAGGCTAGAGCTTTGGAAAGGTGGGGTAAGAAAGTGTATACCTCTTCCACTTTAGCAATGAGGGCTTTGAATTGCCAGTTTCATATGTTGAAGTACCAGAATTTTCTCCTTACTCAGTTAAAATCTAAAATGGATGCTTTGGCAGAGGTCATAGAGTGTAAGGAATTACAGGATTTGGTACATGCCTCTGATCAGGTGGGTAAGCATGCTTTGCAGTGTGGTTTTGATGCTTTGCAGGCTTCCTCCAGGGTGGCTGCCACTGGTTCAGTTATTCGCAGGCACGCCTGGCTTAAGGATCAGAATTTGTCAGAGCATGTTAAAGCTAGGATTTTAGATGCTCCTTTGCAGTCTGAAGTTTTGTTTGGTTCTCCTGTGGAGTCTGTCTTGAAAAAAATGGAAGTCAAGGCTAAGTCTATGCAGACTGTTAAAGATTTTGCAGGTGCAGCCCTAAGTTTAGCAGGAACTGGCCTGCTAAGGGTTGGACTTACCCTTCTTCTGATTCACAGTCTAGGGGTAGATCTAGGCGTGGTAGGGGCAGAGCTCAGAGTTCTTTCAGGCCTAGGCCGTGGAGTTCACCAGCACAATCTACAGGTGAGGGCAGGGGCCAGTCCTTTCGTAAACAGGCCCAATGACCTGCATCTTCAGCTGCCAGATCCTTCCTGTCTGGCAGCTCCTTTGGGAGGAAAGTTGGCACTCTTCAAGCAAAATTGGTTTCTAGTCACCCAGGACAAATGGGTGTTGGACATTATAGACCGAGGCTACAAGTTTTATTTCCACACATTGCCTCCTTTCAAAGGCATGCCAGGCGTTCCTCCTCAGCAAAGGTTAGAGGCTCACAAACAGATTTCTTTACTTCTTCAAATGGGGCTATACAGCAGGTCCCTCTGTCAGAAGTGGGCCTCGGATTTTACTCTCGCCTATTTCTTGTACCAAAGAAAGGAAACACTTGGAGGCCAATCTTGGATTTATCTATCCTCAACACATATCTGGACATTCCAAAATTCAAAATGTTGACGTTGCAACAACTTCTGCCTCTGTTGGGCAAAGATCACTGGATGGTAACTCTGGATCTCAAAGAGGCTTATCTTCATGTTCCTATCAGGCTCAGTTGCAGGAGATTCCTGCGTTTTCGGCTGGGACTTTACATTATCAGTTCTCTGCATTGCCCTTTGGCTTATCTACTGCCCAGTGTATTCACAAAAGTTCTGGCTCCAGTGATAGCCTTCTTCAGGTTAAGAGGAATACAAATTTATCCTTACTTGGACGATTGCCTGATTTTTGCTCAAGACAAGCACGAGCTTCTTCACCATCTGCAGTATGTTATGACAGTGTTAAGGTGCCTAGGGTATTCTGTGAACGAAACAAAGTCCAGTCTAGTACCCTCTCAGGAAATGTGCTTTCTGGGTGTGAGACTGAATACAGCTTCCCAGATGGCCTTTTGACCCCGGACAAGCAAAAGAATCTTACACTTTACTTCCATCAATTGTCTCTACGGTCCAGGCTGACTGCAAGGACAGTCCTTCAAGCCTTGGGGTTCATGGCATCTTGTATTCTGGTGCTTCCCAATGCCAAACTGCATATGAGGAAGCTACAATGGTATCTCAAAAATGTATGGACACAACACTGCCAAGATCTGGACACTGTCATTCAGATAATACCTTGCATTCAAAAGGAATTTTTGTGGTGGGCTCAGGAATGTCACCTAAACAAGGGACTCTCTGTGACCCGACCAGAGGCGAGTCAGATTTTAACGACGGATGCCTCTGACAAGGCCTGGGGAGCACACCTCAATGGAAAATGGGTTCAAGACACGTGGCCTTGCCAGACTTCAACATTTACATATCAACTTGAAGGAAATGTTAGCAGTCCAGTTTGCATTGATGGCTTTCAAGGATTTACTTCTCCCAGGGCAGGTGTTGATTCAAACAGACAACACAACTGTCATGTGGTACATCAACAAGCAAGGGAGAACCCATTCGTACCCTCTTTGCAGGCAAGCTATGATTTTGTGGGAGACTGCTCTCAATTTGCAACTCACTCTTCTAGCAAGGTTTCTGCCAGGAGCACAGAACTCCTTAGCAGATGTTTTGAGCAGACGGATAGTGGATCCCCACGAGTGGAAATTGGATCCTCATGTATTTCGACAGTTGACAATGATATGGGGGACTCCAGACATAGATCTGTTCGCTTCTCCACTAAATTTCCAGGTGCCAAAGTTTTGCACAGAGATGTTTCATCCCACAGCTTGGAAAGTGGATGCTCTATCATTCAGTTGGAGCAATCTTCACGTCTATGCCTTTCCGCCTCTGCCTCTTCTTCCAAAGGTTCTCTTGAAGGTCAGACAAGACAAGCCCTCCATGATTCTAATAGCTCCAGACTGGCCTCGACAGCACTGGTACCCTCTGCTGAGGAG